>NW_027286763.1:108721368-109018868 GCF_022747635.1 Hetaerina americana
CCCATTCTTTTATTTAAGCATAGTTTTTTTAACGATCGCCAAATGTTAACCAGTCTAACCCAGATTACTTTAAGATCTTCTTTGATTAGCAAATTCTCTAAAAATGCCTCAAATGCTATTTTTTCGTCTTTATTACGCATGAATATTGCAGCAATTAAGTGTAAATATCAATCAAATTTCAGAGCTGGAATCAAAGTTGCTCCAATCGGCCAAAGTATTCCAATCTTTGGGAATTTAAAGAGTTAATATAATGTTTACTATGGTGCTTTTAGCAAAGGAAAAGGAAGCAGGTATTATGAGCAGTCTTTAGATGGTCCCAGTGATTAATGTCATTCTCCCCCGTCTCTTGGGAATGAAATAAAGAGCGCGTGTTTTTCAAGCCGCGATGGTTATGGAGATTTTGGATTCAGATACGCAGAAGGTCACGAATGAACCTGGAGAAAAATGTTCCCTATATTTCATCGTCCTCATTCCCACCAAAGGACATTCAGACATTCTAAAATCCACAGTAAACAAAGCGAAGGTTGGTTGAGTAGTCGAGCATAGAGCTCGCCTCGTACTAAGACTTGTGGTTGGCTGGCAATTAAAATTTACACATTCACAGTGCGTGGATCAGATACTTTTCCACGCCATCCTGCGGTGTTATATGACAGAGCTCTACGGAGACGTCCTGAATGGTAAATATTTACATCTACACGTTACCCTGCAAGCCATCGCTATGGTGTGTGGTAGGAGGTGATGACACACCAGGCATGCAGTATCCAAAATTAAGTTTTTCTTAATTGTTAGTTTCTTTATATCGTATCTTTAAAATAATTCAAATGATTTATCATGACTACTCCAGGTACATACATTTCGGTACATCAGTGAGATTTACATCTCTAAGCATACGAGAGGAACTGTTAGGAATAAGGACAGTATCGGAAGTTGGATGAGGTTAATATAAAAGACTAGGCTACTCAGAATTAAAAAAGAAACATACTTTCCCCTTATCGTGGTTGTATAAAGTATCCTACTCCATTATCGTTCGTGGAAAAAATTTTATCTTAAATCTATCTGTTCTATTCTAAATCTCTCTAATTTTATTAGCATGATATCTCCTACCGTGGTGCGATGGGGTAAAAGTACATTTTCAACATCACTGCTAAAGAGACCTTCCAATTTATGTGCAAGAGCTTCAATCTGTAATTTAACTTTGCTCCATTAAGTGATTCCCAGCCTAGCTCCTCTAATATTTAGGATGCGCTACTAAGTTTATTATAACAACGTTTTACAAATCTAGCTCGTGTACGCTGCACGCTATCCAATTCGACAATTAATCCAACTTCGTGAGGATCCAATGTCTGGAAGGCCTGGTCAACAGAAAATCACCGAAAGCATTTGGCGAATTTGAGGATGTTCAGAGATTTGATAACCCCGGTTTGAACTCGAATCCTTAATAGCCCAATGCTGTAGTACGCAATATACAGCTATTCTGCGGAGATACTGCAATTGAAAGAGAGAACACAGAACTGCAGGGACTGTCCCAAAAAATAAGTAAAACGATTTTTCCAGGCAAAGCGGACGACACCAATGGGACGATTTGTGGCGGGCAAAATGGTGAGAAGTCTTGGAAAAGAAACACGACCCGCGCCAGTTATCTGCGGGCCGTTACAATGTGCGAGTCCCAGCTAGACTAGACCTCTGTTCGAGCATCGCGTCACGATGTCAATTTCCATGGAGCGATGATACGCGGTGAAATTTTGTGTTGAGCTTAGGAAATCGGATTCAGATACCATAACAATAGTTAAGGATGCTTATGGAGATGGAGAAATGCCCCAAGAGGTGGTTAACTGCTTCTGCATAGAATTATCTGGGAGGGTAGAAAGGAGGTGGATGATGAGGAATGCCCTGGACATCCATCCATAAACAACACAGTGTGATGAAATATGCAAAAAGTGAGACTTATGCTCAATTCTAATTGACCCCCCCCCCCCCAGGGTCAGGATGTGATAGCAGAAGAGCGCAAAATATTCAGAAAACCACAGTGCATTGCATTCTTACAGAAGATTTAGCCATGAGAAAGATATGTGCCAAGATGGCCCCCAAGGTGCTGTCAGAGGGCCCCTGCTTGTGTCACAATCTTGCCTCGGACCTCTTGGACCATGGTGAAAGCGACCCGATTTTTTTAGAATAGGATAATTACTGTAACGAGACAAGGGAGTTTGAGTATGACCCAAGTAAAACCCATTTGAGTACCATGCTGAACCAATGGATTATGCCAAATAGGCCGTGACGAGGTGCGCCGGAACGACATTCCCGTCGACGCCTTACAGGAAGCGCACCAGAAGCGTGGCAGAAGCGCTGACATCGGTGCGTTGATGCACAATGGTGCTGTTTGAAGAATTGCAGCAATTTGTACTTACATCTGCAAAAAATTTATCCCCAAATTCTATTTATTTTTTTGACCAACCATGTATGAATGTATAACGTTATGGATATGATTTGTGATTCCCAGAGTCTGAGAGAAGCAAACCATTGAACACGCATGTCACAACATTGGACATTGGGGAGGATGAGAGAGAGTCCTGTTTCTCATGAAAATAGTTAACACCCAATATCCATCTGTGTTATGATGGTGGACCTGTCGGTAGGCAAAAGGTGCTCACCTTCAGTCCATTCTGTATGCAAGGTTATTACGCAAAGCCAATACCGCCCCGCTAACCGCGCACCTGTCACTCATCCAGACGTCATAAAATAATGCGGAGAAATCTCGGTAAATGAGGAAATGCTCTCCAATTATAAGCACATTCCTACCGTCATGAATATTGCAGCATGTAGTAACTACTTTCACATACATGGCAAACTTAATCTCAACCTTCCCAGAGATGCGGTGCCGGGATTTTTTCACCCGGTAGACTCTCACAGTTAAATCATCCCTGCCCACGTGCACAATTGACGCGTGCGCAAGCATTAACTTCCTGGTTACAATAAATTGCTGACTTTGGGGAAAAATTTCTTGCATCACAGTTGATAATAGACTTTATAAACAATAATAAAGAAAGAAGAAAGGATAAAAACGCCGATTAATTCACAGAAAAAGGGCCGTTTCCTCGTGACAGTACACTCCTTGTAACCCCCCCTCTCTCTCTCTCTCACCTCAGACTCAGAAGTAGTGTTTATGGGAGGCGACCGACAGCTGAGGTCATTTGCGCCATTAGGGATGGATGCACGTAAAAGGAGAAAGAGTGGAGAGAAACCCGGTTTCGGCATTAGCCTACTCTTAATGAAAGGCACAAAGGGGTCCGCAGTTTAACGTCCCATCCAACAGACGGCGCACTCTTTCAAAGTGCCCTCCACCAGAAAGCACCTCAAGTAGTGATCGAGATACCACTGAAAAAATATTCCACGCCGCCGGGACCCGAACCCGGGCCCCCTGGCCCACATTCAGCCCGACCCATGTAACTACGTCAGGGCTTTTCCGATTCTGAAGGTCCATAAACCAAACGTGTCAAACGAAATAAGGTTGGCACAAAGTTTCACGTGGCGAAATAAGGTTGGCACAAAGTTTCACCTCATTATAATAATAAAATAGAGGCGGATAAAATTGAGGAAATATAATTTTGAATTTTGGGGCAGGCAGTGGTAACCGGCGTATTTGTTAGAGAAATTTGAGTTTGGTCTCTCTTTCCGCAGTTATCTTCGCGTGGTCAACAGTAAAATAGATTGCTACTTTAATATGCAATGTTATTATTCGAGGTAAATTTTTGTTGGGTCTTAATCTCCGGTAAATTCCCAGGTCCTCACCCAACACAACACCATATAAGTGAAAAATCGTTTGAAAGGCTTGTTAATACTAAACAATTTCATATTTAATATTTATTATTCAATCAAATCTTTGGCCAAAGCACACGCAATAATGAACGCGGAAGCTGGTTTGGTAGGTGAGGGTAGAGCTTACCTATTGCCATGAACCCAACAGCGTGTGAAATTCACGAATCACAGTAGGAAGGGGCCAGTTAATTCCCCGGTGCCAACTGTGGTTTCTCACGAAGAACTTATACTAAGAAAACAACACATCTTTAGCGAAATTTTGGTTAATATATGGGTGTCATCCGGAATCGAACCCGGGCCCTCCATTCAGTAACCGAAAGGCCCAGGCTCAACCCTCCAAATAAAATTTGTTGTCTCAGGCGTAACTTTGTGGAATTTGCATAACATATTGAAATGTAATGAAATAATTGACTTTGTAATTCCACACACTTTATTTAAAAACACGACCAGGTTTCGACGTTGAACGTCATCATCAGGTACCTGATGATGACGTTCAACGTCGAAACCTGGTCGTGTTTTTAAATAAAGTGTGTGGAATTACAAAGTCAATTATTTCATTACACTCCAAATCAAAATCTGAGATATTTTTGTAAATAGCTCAGTCAGCTTGCGTCAGTAATCTTTGAAAGTATTAATTAGTCTTTAAAAGTGGGTTTATTTGCACTAAATTGGAGGTTAGAAACGTCATGAGCTGGTCCCTCGGAATTCATAATGGCGCCCTCCATTCAGTAACCGAAAGGCCCAGGCTCAACCCTCCAAATAAAAATCTGAGATATTTTTGTAAATAACTCAGTCAGCTTACGTCACTAATCTTTGAAAGCATTAATTAGTCTTTAAAAGTGGGTTTAATCGCACTAAATTGGAGGTTAGAAACGTCATTAGCTGGTCCCTCGGAATTTAAAATGGCACACTTATTCGCAAGGCAACCGGGCGCGGTCAAAATCGAAATGAACGACGCCGAATCGTGGGGATGCCCTGGCAACAGTCACTCGAAATGTCGAAATGCGGGAACTGGTAGCCACTCGTCTCCGTCTTGTCACCCATACAGGCGATCGCACTCCGCGAAATGTCGCCCGTACGGACATTTCGTGGTGTGCAATCTCTCGGCCGAAATAACAATTGGGAAGGAGGGCGACGGAGGTCACGGTGTGGCCGGGAAGACGGTGGTCAAAGGGAGCAGCCTGGCTAGGAGCTCCAACCTCCCCCCAACACGGTGAAAGTGTCGGAGAAAGTAGCGAGA
Source organism: Hetaerina americana (assembly GCF_022747635.1). Classification (NCBI taxonomy): domain Eukaryota; kingdom Metazoa; phylum Arthropoda; class Insecta; order Odonata; family Calopterygidae; genus Hetaerina; species Hetaerina americana. Next base: position 108,726,422 of record NW_027286763.1, read on the forward strand.
GTTCCTAGAGCGCTAGGACACGAAGTAATGGCGCCCGAAGAGGTCGCCTCGGAAGTAATGAGTATTCTGCAGAAAATAGGAATAGATTGGAGGGACAGGAGGCTAATCCGCAACCTGTACATGTCTCAGACTTCAGGTGCGGGTGGGGAACGGGGAGTCCGGATGGGCAGTGTTAGGAAGAGGTGCAAGGCAGGGTTGCCTTTGCTTTTCAACCTGTATTTGGGGGAAATGATTAAAGAGGCATTGGAAGACCTAGAGGTAGGAATTAAAGTCGGAGGGTAGTTCCTAAAATCAGTTATGTATGCTGATGACCAAGGGCTTGCAAGCATTGCTGAGAGAATTGGAAAATGGGGTGGGGTTTCTGAAGGAAATCTCATGGGAATGGATTTCCCTCAGCAATAACAAATTCCTTTACTCTGTCCACACTAAACCTACTAATAAGCAGCAATATCTTAATTACAGCAGTTGCCACCCCTCCCATACCAAGTGCTCCCTCCCTTATTTTCCCTTTATTCGCGGTCACCGTATTTGCAACCATCCCAAATCCCTTAACAAGTACCTCAACAACCTTCACCACTCCCTCCTACGAGGATACCCAGATTCTCTCATCCATAAAAAAATACTCAAACATTCCTACACCTCCAAGCCTGCCTCAACCACACATTCATACCCTCTCTCAATCTGTACTACCTACTTCCCAGGCATTCAGTCCCTCAAATTTATCCTCAAAGACCTGTTCCCCATCCTCAAAAATCACAACACTTCCTCCAACCTTCTTCCCAAACGCCCCTCTGTTACCTTCAAACGGCCCGCCAACCTAGCAAATATCCTCAAATCCACCAAGCCGCTTTCAAAATCCCCTCACACCCCCAGAGCCATACCCACTCCATGCCATCGAGGAAGATGTAAAACTTATCCTATTTTCACCCCTCCACCCCACTTCATCCCACCATTTAACTCTCTCCCGCCCTTCCCCCACTCCTCCTGCACTTCCAAGAATTTTTTTTATCTTCTGACCTGAAAACACTGCCCGGCCTTTAACATAGGCCGATGTTCCTCACCCCTGAACCTTAGGATTAACAACCACCGCGCCGCGTGCGATCCCTCCTCCCCGTACGCGGGTCTCCCCATCCCTAAACATGCTTCCCATCATAGAACCCCTCATCAAACAGGACAACAATGTTTCCGTCCTTGCGTCCCTTCCCACATCCGATAACCCCATAGAAGCTCTTGAAATGACATTCATTTGGCTCTGTATGGCCTATCAGCATCCGGGCCTCAATGTCTTTCACTAATGGGAATGGCCTGAATTGTCACTTTGTGGAAGCGATTCATATCGGAGAGTTGAATACTTTGTTTTTCCGCATGAGTTTTGGTTTGCGTGGGTTTTGTTTCAACTTGCAGGGTCTTGATCTCGACTTTGTAAGTTGAACCTGGGTCGCGGATTTTGAAACAGTTGCGGTGAGCAGCTTGTTTTCTTTTCCGATTTTGTGCCAATTCCACTTCCTCCCTCTCCCTCCTTGCCTATCTCCGCTCCCCTCTAGCCTCTCCTCTCCCTTTCCTCTTCCCCAACCATTCCTCTCACCCCTCCTCCACCTCCCGTTCTCCCCTTCCCCTGGCCCCTTCCCTTTCTCTCGCACCCCTCACCTCTCCTATTCCAGCAGTCATTACTTCATCTCTTCCGATGAAGACGGAGCTGAATTCCCTCGAAATTATCAAGAAATAACGTGTGAGTGATTTTTTTATGTGTTCTTGTATTGTTTGTTGCTATCAAAGTTTGTTATTCAACACTTCCGTGTTATTTCGACGAAATCATTTATATATATATATATATATTTATTTATTAGGTAATCTACCGGTTAAGGTAGGTTTTTGGATGGAAACAGTTACTGAATAAATATTTTGTGGCTCCTAACAAATTACAAAATCCAGTATCGTACTCTACATCAGGTCCCTCTTCATCTCTGAGTACTTTCTTCTTCCCTTCATCCCGTCCAACATCCCTATCCTGTTCCTACCCTTTCCTCGTTTGCCTAACATTCTCCCCTCAATTACAGTCTTCAACGTCCCACTGCCGGTCAATACCCCCTTCATTCACTTTTCCTGCCTCCATAGGATTTCTCTCAACAAACCCCCCTCTTCGCCCACCATACCTAGTACTTCCTCATTTGTTTTCTTCTCTGTCCATAAGCCTCCAATCTACGTCTATCCTCCTGCTTCAATGACCACGTTTCTATATATATATATATATATATATATTTATAATATATATATAAATATAAATATATATATATAGATATATATTTAAAATATATATATATATATATAAATATATATATATAAATATATATATATATATATATTTATAATATATATATATACCTGTATATATGCGAAAACATTCACATTGATGTAGATATAAGGAAAAAGGGTAGATACCCACATGAAGGACGATCACAAGCGAGGTGGGGAAGGCAGAATCGAGCAGATCACAAATGCAAAAATATTTTCTTGCCCGGTACTTCGGTACTTGAACCATGGATCTTCCGACTTGCCGGGCCGCTGCTCCAACCTATATATTCGAGATTTTCCCGTGGCTAATGTACTGGTTCCCATCCAGAGGGCTCAGGTTCGAACGCCGGAGGCGGCAGTTTTTTTTTATTGGTGTCCCGATCCCTACTCGAGGTGTATTGTGGAGGGTATTTTGTGTGAGCAGACTAAATATATAACCAACGGCGGGTGTTTCTCAACCCGTCATCCTTTCCTGTCCACCCCTGATGGCGCAAACGACCTGAAGTGTCGATCGACTCCCCTTAATGTAAGTACTGCTATAGACCGCCGAGCAGAAGGGCTGACTGGAACCGATGGAAAAAAAACGGAGAGAAATAAACAGTTTCGATCAAATGAAAGTGAAAGGGTTGCATTTAATATTTCTGGAAGACTCGCACAAAAGGAAGAAGGCGTGGTCTGAAAGGGGACGTCCGTCCAATGAAGCGCACCCTAATTGCTTCCGTACCCCCGTCTTCTATTGTCCCCCTGGGCAGCAATAATTCGTCAATTGTTTCGCGAAACTTTGAGAGTTTTGCTACCCATAAATACTTTTATTGAGTAGAGTGAAAGTAGTCAATTTGACATAATCCCTTGGAATCTTCAAATTTGTGCTCATTTCTTCATGTAATTTCACATTTAGAATGCTCGCAGGTTATTTCTGGCAAAAAAATTCGGACCTGCCGAATTTTATTTATTTTAAGCCACTTTTCATTTTTGAAGCATCGTAAACTCAAAGATTGAAAAAAATATCGAACCACATAAAACGAATGAATCCTCAGCATTACATGATCATCATCATCGGTATTTCAATCCTAAGATTGGTTTACTGCAGCCCTCCATTCTTCCCTATTCAATGCTAATTCCCTCACCCTCCTCTGATAGGTTTCCCATTTTACACCCATCTTAATTTGCCCCATGTAATAATTAAGGACGTAAAACATTACATAGAACCAATAAAACACTCAAATTTACTCTCTACAGCGTATTTGTTCATCAGTTCGATATAACTCATTGACATCAAAAAGGGCTTGCGATGATCACGTAAGCATTAGAAAATATATTTTCATTTTTAATCAAATAGTTTAAATGAAATTGCATGAAAAACTATTTGCGTTCTGTGCAATATTTAATTTACATTTGCGAAGCATGATTGAACGGAGTTTGGTTCAGGAAACAGGTTTATTCTTCGGAGCGCAATCAATCATCGTAAACGCTTCGGTAATCCATGTATTAAACTTTCATCTCATTAAACGTTCAAATCAAATATCAGCTGCTGAATATTCGTCAGTAACAATTGTTCCCATTAATTGCGAGCACGTGAGCAATTAATTGCTACAGCGAAATCGACAAAAGAAACATTCCCCATTCCGACGTCCTCCTGACTCCGCCAAACGTTTTTTTTTAATTCTGAACCCCCTCCGGCACACCGGACAATGCAAACCCTCGAACCGAAACGTCGAGAGGGGAGAGGGAGAGAGGGAGGTTCCGGCAAGTCCCCACTTTTGTCGCTTCGCGGGATCACATAAAAGTTTTACATTTCACATACGCCTGGAGAGAGAGAGAGTGATAAAATATTAAAATTGCGCACGAAGTTAGTCACAAGGGGGTAGGGGTGCGCGCAGAGGAGAACTCCCTTCTCCACCCTCTTCCCCTCCCCCCACCACACACGCTTGACCATCAAGTTTTCCCACGATCTCACTCACACGCAATTTCATTTAATGAAACTTCTCGCCCACTCAACACAAAGCTAGCCAAAACGCAGGGGGAAACGATTAGCGCGGAATCCGCCACAGGGTTTCCCCCCACCCTCTGTACCTAACTCGGTCCCTCCCTCGAGCCCCTTTCCTCCCCCACCCCCACCTCCCCGTTGTGAGGACTCCGTATCTCCTCTTTTTACTCGTGCCCCGAGTGTGGCTGACGTGCCAGCGAAGACGAGAGGAAGGGTAAGGTGGAGGGGGAGGGAAGGTGTGAGGGAAGAAGGGTTGCCCTTTGGGGGGGGAGGGGCAAGTGAAGCATTCTTCCCACTCTCCCCATCTCTTCATCTTTTTGTCTGCACCGGGAATTTATCGGGGGGGGGCGCTCCTACGGTAAAAGGGTTGTTGGCTCCCCAACGCCGCCGGGAGCCCGAATAACATTGGTCGGGGTCGCATTCCCCGGGAAGGCATCGGACGTCGGAGAAGGGTTCCAAAAGGGATGCGGGGGTGAAGAGGGGACCGGGTTGGGGGGGGTCTTAGGGGGCTTTTAAAGGGAAGAGCGCCGATGATGCCGCTAACCGACTAATCCGGTGATGCAGGATGATCCAGGGAGAAGAGTGAGGGCGATCATTTGTTTGTGTTTCTATCTCTCACGATCTCAATCGAGGGAACTCATCCCTGAGCGCCCAACCCATCCACACGGGGGGCCCCCCACAAGGGGCGGGCGGGGGAAGGGGAGGGGGGAAGCCGGATTGTAACACAAAATTTAAGAAATTTCCTCGCACGAGGACGACGCCATTTTGGATGGACACATCTATCAAGTAAAACATTTTGTGACTCCTAACAAAACGCAATCCAGCATTCTTCTCTACAAACAAGTCCCTCTTCATCTCTGCGTACTTCCTTCCTCCCTTCCCTCCGTCCAACATCCCTATCCTGTTCCTTCCCTTTCCTCGTTTGCCTAACATTATCCCCTCTGTCACAGTCTTCAACATCCCGCTGCCGGTCAATACCCCCTTCATCCACTTTTCCTGCCTCCATAGGATTGCTCCCAACAAACCCCTCTCTTCGCCCACCATACCAAGAACTTCCTCATTTGTTTTCTTCTCTGTCCATTTCACCTTCTCCATTCTTCTCCACACCCACATTTCAAAAGCCTCCAGTCTACGTCTATCCTCCTGCTTCAATGACCACGTTTCCGCGCCGTATCACCATATCAAAGTTTTCACGATTTTTTTCTTAATATCCTTACTCAACGTCCCTGTCATCGCCAATACTTTCACCTAAGTCTCCGAAATTCTTGAGAACGTACAACGCGATGTAATCTCCACGTGGCAAAGAGCCCGGATCCCAAAATACGAGGGTAGGCTGAAAAGTAATACACGTATGCTTGTACTTAGACCACAAACAAAAACAAATTGCTTGATCGAGCAAGAAGTACATTTATAAAAAAGAACACTTCTTAAGTTTCAAAATAATATAAATACTCATTTTTCCACATGGTCACCGTATTAAGGCTAACACCTTTCTCCCAACGTGTGACAAGTTTTTCCATCCGTCACTGCAAAACTCATCCGACTTTTCTCGAATCCAGGACTTGACAGCTGCCTTCACCTCATCATCCGAGGTGTAATGATTACCCTTGAGGTTTCTCTTGAGTTGAGGAAAAAAATACTAATCGCAAGGGACAAGATCGGGTGAACAAGGAGGGAGTGGAATTGGTTCAAATTTCAGGTTTCTCAGAGCCTCTCCAGTTGCGCGCGCGAGGTGTGTAGACTAGCGTTGTCATGTTGCAAGATTAATGGCGCCAGGCTGCCTTTAACACGACAAACTCGACCAATATGGTTTGCGATACACTTTTAAGTGATTCGCCGGTCATTTAGAATCAAATCTTCGACGAGTATACAATGCTCATCCCCTGTGGCAGAGATAGGACGTCCGCTGCATGTTCCATCAACAAATTTGGCTTTTCCAGGCTCACAACCACGAAATTTTACTACCCATCGATTTACAGTAGACCTATCAACAGCATCGTCACCATAAACAGCCTTCAAACGACGATGAATCTCAGCAGCAGTAACTTATTCAGTAGTTACAAATTCGATAACAGCTCGCTATTTAACTCGCGTTGACATAGCACTAGAACAGATCTCCATACTTTCGGGAATGTTACTCCCACTTGCCACCAGGAGTGCTCCTGAGGGTCATTTTCTTTGTGGTCTATAAGCATGTGTACATTTGTTTTCAGCCTACCCTCAAACAAAAAAGTGCCTTCTGTGGCTGTCGATTAACAATGATAATTATTACGACCTCGACCATGACTTCGAAAGCTCACGGTGATTTTCTTCATCCGGCAGCACACATATATATGGAGGTTAATTCAGATCCGAATCTTTCGCCTGTCTTCTTACATTGGATTGCCAAGTTTCCTCGATTTTTTTTAAATTTACCGTTTATCTAGCCCTTATTTAATTATTCTTCTTGTTAGTTACAGCTCGTCTCGCTAGTTTAGAGAAACATTTAATAATTAATTGACATGGGTTAATTGGTAGATGGGACCTTACGGTCTCAATTTACGCGAATAAAGAAGTTAATCTATTTATTTATCTACATGCGGCTGTTGTCAAAGCCATTACCATCATTTGAATCAATTAACACATTTATTGGCGAGTTACCATAAAGAAAAAATAAACTCTGGTGGTACAAATCTAATATGACCTGACCTGGGTGCCACGTACGTAGACGTAGATGAAACGTGGTTGAACACCTTCGTACATCGCCGTTCCGCGGCTGTGTACGCGTCAAAATGCTATGAACTGAAAGAGAATAGAACTTGCCATTGGGTGGCGTTCACAAGACTATTTTTCGCGAAGCAGACACGCCTCAAGTAACTTCTCCACCAGCGACTTCGCGCGGAGGACGTCCAACGGAATACCCGACACCGTCGGTTGGCTCGTCAACCAACCCTTACGGGCTACGCGTGAATGATTAAAACAATTGTGCCGATGCAACGACACGAAAGCCTGAAATAATGTGCAAACTGAATCGATATCGAATTCCAAACTAATTTTTAAAAAAACTCCTTCTCGAGAAATTACGACGAGAAGACTGCAAGCAAGCAAGGAGGAGAATTAATCGAAAATTGATATTTCAATCGTTTTTTTTGACGAATTCATCGTTAAGCACCACTTCCGACGTTTTCCATTCACTAAATCGCCTGCTGCATCTGTTAAATTTTTAGCGCTGTGCTCTGACTCGGACAGTTTTGGTATGACGATTTGAAGGATTTCTTATGACAATTAAAAATAGTTATTTTTTTGCTAAGAGCTAAACATTTCCCAACTTAATTGATGTCCCACTCGACTATGGAATTTTCCGTATACGGCCTTCGTGAACGCAATATCAGGAAATCAGGAAACCACCGAGCCGTGGCGAATGAATACTCTGGGAGACTTTTAAAATTGCGTGCATATTTTTATTATGAAAGACGCGGAAAAGTAGCTATTAGCCATAATAACGGGAGAATTGATGAATACTCATATGACTGGTCATCGTAAAAAGAGGTGAGAAGTGATCACTTAGTAAGCGCTCCTTGGTTCCAAAGAGCTCGCCTATCCTCGAGGACTGACGTCGAGAGCCGAGCGATTGGGCAATGGAAGGTGGGCGCGAAGGCCTATGAAAGCTTCGAAGTTGGACAGAGAGGACGAAAACCCATCAGTCTGAGGGAGGGAGAGAGAGATGAGGTCGATTGGCGAATACGAAAACGGCGGAGGACGCAGAAGTGATGTAAGGAAGCGTAGAGCATGAAGGGAAGGCAGGAAGTACGAGCTAGGACTAGAACACGTCTCCATATTTTCGCTTCTCAAAATACACCGGATGAATGTAATGACTTCAAACATGCGCATGCGTGTAGAAGGGGAATGTTACTTCCACATGCTACCAGGAGTGCTTCTGAAGGTCATGTTGTTTGGGGTCTACAAGGATGTGTGCATTATTTTTCAGCCTACCCTCGTATAATTAACTAAGTTTATAGATTTATATAAAATTATAATAAGTTTATGAATAAATGGAATAAAGTGTCGACCTCGTGCTCATAGGTTTTAACAATACTTGAATGACACTGCTGAAACATTCAAAAAGGAAATATTTTCCCTAAAATGATAATCACAGTTTTAATTTCAACATTTCAATAGCTCCCTCCATTACTTTAACCGACAGGTTTGAAAGGTGTCGCTCACAGGCTACCCGAAACGGCTGACTGGAAAGTTAAGCAAAATGCTGCTACGTCATCAAAGAGATAGGACGTCCGATTGTTTCTTTTTTGTCAAGAGAAGCAATTTAATGTGTTGTTGCGCAGGCTGAGTTCAACCAAAACCTACCTTAACTGGCAGAATGCCAATAATAATAACCATCTAGAGATTATACGTATGTCAGTTCTGGGTGGTTCTGAAAAACAGTTGCGTAATCAGTTATGCGCAAAACACAAATCTTCCGCGATATACAATTTCCTTCTTCTTATAATTAAACTTCCTGCTCCCATTCATTGCGTCATAACTGGCTCTTTTCCTCTCTCTCTCTCTCTCATCGATTCACACTCAATATTCTTCCTTAATCACAGACATCAACGCTCCGCGAGCGCACAATATGCCCTACCTGCCCTTGTCTTCTTGGAGTCTCAGCCAACGACTTCCCTCTCTCGTATATCTAACACTTCGCTTCTCTCTCCTTCTCCAAATTCATTTTCCTTGTCCTTCTCTCAATCTTCAGTTCAAAACTCTCAAATCCGCGCCCACCTTCTTTGCTCAAGGACCACACGTACGAGGTCTGTCCAATAAATACGCAAACTGAGGCCATAAAAACTTTATTTCGCAAAATTTAGTCTTTTCCGATTTTTTCCCCTTCAAAGTACTCTCCATTCGTTGCTATGTACAGGGTTCGTCCGGAAAATAAGTGTACTGACTCCTGGGCTGGGCGCGCCGCTCCAGGCGCGCCCAGCACCGCTCTGACGGACTGAGATTGGAGGGGGGTATGTTGGCAAGCGACGCTGAAAAATGCAGTCGGCTCTGAGCTGTGGTGTAGTGAGGAGCTCTGTTAACGCGAACCTCCACGCTTCGACCCACGTCACGGAACGCGATGCCGAAGTTTTTGGAGCAGCGTTATTCCATCAAATTTGCGGTAAAGCTTGGGAAATCGTCTACCGAAACTGTCGGTATGATTAACCAGGCTTACGGGGAGCCAGCCATGTCCATAAACATGATCTTTCGGTGGCACAAGATGTTCGTGGAGGGCAGAGAAGAGGTCGACGACGAGTCTTCGAGAGGTTCCCGATGATGCCTTCGCGGGAGCGTTCCAGGAATGGGAACGCCGCTGGAACAAGTGTAGCGACTCACAAGGGTCCTATTTTGAGGAATATTAGCTTAAGATATGTAAAAGTGTAATACATTTTTTTTCCTGAGCTCAGTACACTTATTTTCCGGACGAACCCTGTACTTCTTATTCCATCTTCTTTTCCACTGTTTAAAGTACCCTTGGAAGTCCTCGGCATTTTTGGCTTTTTTTCATTTTTTCGTCGGTTCTTGCTTTATTGTGCCTTCCACATCTTCCCCGTGATGTCCCCTCATCACATTTTGCATTTTTTTTGGGGGAATAATAAAAAGACGCGTGGGGGGTGAGATCTGGCGAATAAGGAGGATGATCAAGGATGGAGATTGAATCTTTTGCCATAAACTGGCGAGCAATCAATGCTGAATGTGCAGGTGCGTTGTCATGGTGAAGGATTCATCCATCATGTTCGGTTAAAATATATAGTGTGCCCTGTTGATTTTCCTAAATTCAGTTAATCAGCTATCATTCGGACAGGTTTTCGACGATCGGCAAGGACAAGGGACCGCACACGATCAATGTTGTTGTCAACACAGGTGGTTGAAGGTCGTACCGGCCTTGCATCATCCGCAGCGTCTTGTCGGCCATCTTTAAAACGCTTAATCCACTTGGAAACGGATGTTTTCTTCGGAGAATTTTCATCGTAAACAGCTGTCAATATTTCAGCAATTTCTTCACAACTTTTACCGCACTTCACAAAAAACTTGATGTTGATTCGTTGCTCCGTGATTTCGTCAATTTCCATTTCCGACGCACAGTAAAAACAGGACAACAGAAACTAACATAACTATTACCATACGCACAGCTCGACGATCCGCCGAGCACAGACGGCTCATAGGGTCTCAGGCAACTAGCGCCGCTAGTGAGCGGGGCTTTAGTCCGCGTCATGGCCGCCAGATTTCACCAGTTCGCGCATTTATTGCACAGGCTATGTATGCCCACACTATGGTGGGCTAGATAATATCTCAAAGTTTTCGTAGTTTTTCCTTTGCGCTCTTACTCATTATGGACAAATATAAAGACTATGTATGAGATATACGTTTACAAGATTCTAGTAGTGGTGTTATCTCTCAAATATAACCTGCAAATGTTTCATAGGCATTATTGGCAAAAATTACGTGATCAATCGAGATGTACTTACCTTTAACTTATGGAAATTATTAATGTTATGAGAGAATCTGATGGTCTTGCAATCCTCAAAGTATGGACAGTAACAGAATGTCGACACACAGTTTGAATTATGAAAATGTTTGATTCGTTACCAGGTGTAATTTTTTCCATCTTACACACAAATGGAAACACTATAATTTCACAGATTAGTCATAGTTCCCACCTTGACGACCATATGATTTCATCACTTTGTTGCATCGCCAGGTCAACCACTTGCGCGTAAATCAGGTCAGGTCACGGAGGCAGAGAACAAAAATTATTAAAAAAAAAATTAAAATGCTCTCATTTTTCACTATTGTTTCAAGAAAACGTTAATCATTGGTTCCATTAATTTATACCAAATCTCACGAGTGAGCGATTTCGTTGATCAATTTAGTTAAAAATTTGAACAGTTTCTCTCGGTCTTTTGGTGTTTAAATGACTGTACAAAGAGGCTACCATAATCCACCCGTCTTTCAACCCTCCAAAACATTCCGAGCGTATTCTCGGATATAACCCACCATTTCGAAGGAATTGCTCAACGTCTTTTCCAACCGGCCTTCTTCCTTCGTCTACGTCTCTAATAATATAACTTATTGCTTTCATTCCTCTCAATTCCACGAAACGACTCCAAGCGACACGCATCCCCTTTCTGTGAAAGTTGAGTTTTCAATCAGATTTCGACATATGATAGAATTCCTCCTAGATATTTTCTTATTAATAATACTTTATTCATTTTGAAAAATGGCACAACCATATTAAATGTCATCAATATAAATATTATTTGATATATAAACATAAGTTCTCAAATGTGATGAGGCTTATCACAAAATAATTCATCCAATGAGTAAAGTGGGTGAGCAAGTAAACAGATATATTTCCTAATTGTTGAAACTCTGGATACAGTCTGATTTCAACTGAGTAGGCAGATATACAGGTATACAGTCGTATGTTCATACTATTAAATGCGTTTTAAGTTGATGACAACCTACAATAAGTAGTATTTAGATTTGATTTACCTCTTGTGGAGTAGTTATGGATACTAGATCTTAATTGGTAAGTTTCTATATTAATTTTCACAAGAATCAGAATCTTAAAGATATATAAAATAAATACAGTCATGATTCTGTACCTAATAAAAAAAGGTTTGCAGGAATCACGCAGTGGTACATATATTTGCGAGAGAGCCGATAGCTCTCTTTTGCAGTAGCAATATTTGTTTAACATGTGGGGAATGACCCCATAACTCAACACCGTAATTCAAATGACATCAAAAGAAGGCATGCTAAAGTGTTAAAAAAAAAAGTGCAGTGTTAAACAGAACTAATTCGAGACTTATCGTGTTACTTCTAAGTCGAACCATTCTGTTGGACGAGGGTTTCGCCAGCTCGTTTAGGTCCGGAATAACGGTCCTGCAAACCTTTTAAAATCACTTCCGATCTGAAGATGGTTGCTGGGATGCCGGCGAAACTGTCGCCTACCAGGATAGAGTAACTTGGAAAGGACGCAATGAGTCACGAGTCACCATCTATTCACCGTTTAAACCTTCGCAGCGATGTTTCCTGCGTGCGTTTATTTGCAGTCCTTTTTCCGCCATTCAAGCCCACGAATCATTTTGAACGCGTGCTTATTTTGCCGAAGCGAAGACTCTTAACATCCCACGTCCGAACAAACCCACCATCCTCGGCCACCAAGTCACCCATATCTTCCACTTACGCCCTCTATCCGACCCATGCCTACCTTCTCCTCCCCATTTCTCGTGAGTATCGACGTGCTTTCAAGTACGAGTAATATAATAATATACTTAGATACTAATATATACTATATTATATTATATACTTATAGTATATTATACTAGATAATACCCACAAAAGTACCCGACCGAAAAAAGAAAACACAGATTTTTCGGAAAAAATGTATTTATTTTTCAACATAATCTCCGCGTTTTAGCTTGGCTACCCAATATTTGACTGTTGTAAACGAAGGAGCAGACTCACATAGAGTAGAAGACAGTTCATCTTTTGTATATTGGTAGGGGCTGAGGACTTTCAAATAAAAGTATTGTATCACATAACGATGATCAATTTTCTCCATTTTCACAAATACACTGAAAAAGTTCACTATTGATGGCTGCCAAACAAACACTAAACAACGTTGTTGTCTTTAAGCTTGAAAAATATGCTTTACAGATTGCATACTTTCTAATAAAATTACTCTTGATAGCGTTTAAAAATGCCATGGAGCCGATGCTTTGAGCAAGGCATGAAACAAAGGCAAATTCAATGTAAGCAAATTTTCAATCCGGGATGAAAAAGAAATATACTTTGCAAGAATGTCGAAGTTGAGATATATATTTTTGAAAGTTCGTTGAAATTGATTACATACGTTGGATTTGCATCGACAAAATTCATTTAAAAAACATTAATCGGGCGGTATATTATCATAAATTTTACCTTCGATATAATTACCACGATACGTTATACGACCCTCAACCACCCCACACCTTCCATATATCGGCATGCAAAAGAGATCTATGAGAGAAAAAATAATTTTACGAATATATTGAAATCCATATTTTCTCCGTTTAAATTCCGCAACAGAATGAATATCATTGGAAACGACACTTTTGATCGTTAGAATAAGTGTTTTATGGAGCATTAAACTGTCCCGAAGTGTTTCGATATCTCGCGGGAGGGATAAACTGATTCCACGAAGGGGAGGGAGAGAAGTGAAGTATTTTATCACCACCGCATCAAAGGGACTGCCGGGGTTTTTTTTCGCGTCCGCATATTTCAAAACCGACCGGGAGAAAGTGAAATGGACCGAGCTCGGCTCTTGTGTGAGCCGGACCCGATCGACCCCCGCAAACATCCCAAGCGAGTCAGGGACCATTTCACTCCCGATCGAACCCTTCCTGAATTAACAGGAACGCCTTTGAATCCCTCTTGGTCGACGCCCGCCGACGATTCCGTTTTTGTCGCCTTCGAATCCCTCTCGGAAGATTCCGACCGCGGTGTTTACCAACCCTTAACAAAAGAAGAAGGGTGTGGTAGGATTAGAGACATCCTAACCAACCCTTCCTTGTTTACTCAAGTAACAACATGCATAGTAGTAATACAACACTGCTATATGTTGATTGAGGGGATACCTGCTCACGCTTGAATTCCCCTTTTCGTCTTCAATCGCCAAAGTTATCAAACATGAGATTGTTAACCAGTTATTTACATAAGCTTTCAAGTACCCAATAGATGCATAGTAATACATTTGGAATTACACACTTAACCATTTACAGAATTAACAGAATATGAGAATTTAGACCAATAACGGACGTACAATTAGTACATATTTTCACAGTATTCAGCACAAGTACAGAAACATACAACATAATATATACAGATATAAATGTTTGTATCGTGAACGTATGATATCTTTTGGTTTTGCACCTAGTTGTTGAGCACGTTAAATAGGAGAATGTACACTGTTAGATGCGAGTGCTTACATTACTTAATCAACCATTTATGCGACGAAATCAAATATTAGTTCACAATTGGCATTTAAACAGAATAATTCTATTTCGCGCAATATAATTTTCTTCTCTGCCATGTTATGCCATATTTCTAGTCTCGTTCTTTAATAACGGATACACTCTTCAATTCTGTGCTTGGTAGTGTCCTCTGTTAAATAAATATAACACAGGTTTGTTCTCGATTTCCCAATTTTGTGAAGTTAATTTGAAAAATCGCCATGGCCTGATAACATTTGGGTAGATTTATGTGATAGGTTAATTTTTAGTTTTAATCCATCGCAAATAACAGGGAAAATGTCCTTTGTGTATGAGCCTTTATCACTGTTATCCCAGTCAGATTGCCACTGAATGAGGGATTCTTCCCTCAGTCTCTTTTTTAAAACGGTTTTCCTTATGCAACGATTTTAATCAAGTTCAAGATTGAAGTGTTTAGCTTTTTGTCCGGATTGTAATTTGATTATAGTGTTTCTTTCCGGGATCTCGTGTTTTAAGGGTGGTGACCCGCAGATTATACACAACGAGTCAGTGCTGACCGTAGAGTAGCCCCTACATATTGATAACAGGCAGGGCCTTTGAGCTTCTGTTAGTTCACGGGCGATTTCGCAAGGTACTTAGGTTGACCTCACGTACCAAATATCGCAGCCTTAGGCGGCGATGGGAATTGCAACTCCTTTATGGATGGTTATTATGGAGTCGGTGCCGAACTTAAACCTGAAGTATCTCCGAGCTGCCTGGAAGATTTCCTTTATTTTATTGACCAACCCTTGGTCAACATCCCTCCACCTCCGTCTAGGCTCCATTTGCCTCTCTCTGCTTGTATGCCGAGTCGAGGGACGTGGACGAGACGCGCGCCATCCCCGGGAGTTTACGCACGGGATGGGCGGGAGGGGAGCGCGTGGGTCTCCGGAGAGGAAGGGAAGGGCCCATGGTCCATTTGGGGGACATTTGTCGATCCGTGACGTGGGTAACAACTGGAACGGAGGGAAGGGAATTCGGAAGAGAACCCATTAAAAATCGAGTCCCTCCGGGATTTCGAATCATTAATTTTCAAAATTAACCGCTCCTTTTAACTGTTCCAAACGCGGTCGTGATTTCCAAAACCGTTCGTTTTCGGTGATGCGTGAAATGCTTATGCGAAATTTTCACCGTCCCTCGAGACGTGGTTTCAATTTTTCATTCCTTCCGAAGGGATTTGAGACGGTGACTGTTTTTCTCTTTTGCATGCTTAACGATCGAACGAATTGCAGCGACGCCAGCTTTTACAGCGAACTCTAAACATAAAGAAGAGATCGCATACATTCATTTACATCTACATCTACTCAATGCCCCGCAAGCCGCCGTAAGGGCGTGTGGCGGGGGGTGTTTGGAATTACCACCACCCGTAATTAAGAAAGAAAAAAACCGCATGCAAAAGCCTCAAATTTATACCATTACAGTATACATTATACATTTAGTGTATTTATACCTTAAGTGTATGCATAGCAGATCACGGCAGCTAGCCGATGAAGATTAAATAAACGGTAATAGTAATAGTATTAAGGGGAGACGACCGACAGCTGAGGTCATTTGCACCATGGGGGATGGACAGGAAAGGATGAAGGGTGGAGAGAAACCCGGCGTCGGCATTAGCTTTCTCTTAACGAAAGGCGCCAAGGGGTCCGCGGTTTAACGTGCCATTGGACGGACGGCGTACTCACTAAAAGTGCCCTCCACAAAGCACGTCAAGTAAGGATCGAGATACCACTGAAATATATTCAACACCGCCGGGATTTGAACCCGGGCTCGCAGGGTGGGAAGCCAGTACGATAGCCACCGCACCATCTCGATCCCCAAAAGAAACGGTCGAGGGTAAAATCTTGAATGGATTTACGTTGACCTATCATTATCACAATTGGCAATATTTGGCGCTCTTATTTCTGAGATGCATATATACTTCTGTTGAAGATGGAATACTTCTGTGGGGATGCCGAAGGCCGTGATAGAGGGGATAATGACGGGTGAGCGGGATACAGGAAGGATTGGAATCGTAGGCAGCTTGAAGACAGGCAGGAGTCACGACGGAATGAAGAAGAAGGAAAATGTAGGGGGAACAATAGACGGACGACTGGAGTGCTTCGTATCTCCACTTTGGGAATTTACGAGGACACAGCTGTAAATTCCACGAGAGGTTCGAACCCGAGACCCCCGGCGTGGGAGTCGAGTACACAGTTCAAATAATCAATGCAATCGTCGTGACGTTCTGCCTGGTAAGGGAGATATTTTCACATTTCTTGGCAATATCAAATGGAAATTTCTGAACTCCTTTAAGGTCTTTTCTCCACCAGAAATGAGAAAGTTGATATCTTTTTCCGCACCACGGGATGATAACCAGGCATGATGGTAATTAACGCAAGTAACCACTCCCTTAATGGTCGAAGTCGAATGTTTAAATTCCCTCTGATTGTGGAAGCAAACAAGAGAAGAGAGACGAGCAGCGAAGAAATCAAAGGGAAATTCGACCTTCCCTTTAAGCAAATTCAACCGTTTTGAATATTTCATGGAATTTAGTAGGATACAGTCATGTGTTTTTCATTGATTCCAACGAAAATAAGGTCTAAAAACCTAGAAGCAGATCAAATAGAATCAGGATTTGAACGAAAAAAAAAACTTGGGGTAAACTTCGCTCAATTATTGTCAAAGGTCTCTGGGGCCGGTCTCTAGGGAGGGGAGGGACATATTACTTGGAGCTAGAGAGATGAAGGGGGGTTATTGTGTGGAGACGCGAGTCCGGCTGGACGTGACCGGGCCTGCGCATTCTGGAACCGTAGTCGAAAACAACTTCAACCGCTCCAAATCGCGCAATCTTCCCAGCCCCGCTCGACGCATTGAAACGTGACGAATAGCACCGAAATCATTTCAAAGGACAGTCAACAATTTCTCAGAGCGACCTAGTATTGACTCGAGACTCGTGCGCACTCGGCAGCTGCTAAAGAGAGCATTTCACTCAAATCGAAAAATGCGTCACGCACAAACATAAAACTCAGAAAGCAGTGTGCGTGCGTGGCCCTTCTGGGAAATGGATGGTCGGGCACTTGATCAGATACGAAATGAAGAATTGACGTTGACCACTCCCGTCTGGATAAATAAATACTTATACGAGGGTAGGCTGAAAACTAATGCACACAAGCTTGTAGACGACGAACAAAATGACTTTCAGAAGCACTCCTATTGGCATGTGGTAGTAACATTCCTCCTCAACACGCATTCGCAGGTTAGAGGTCGTTGCGTTCATCCAGTGTATTATGAGAAGCGGAAGTATGGAGATGTGTTCTAGTGCGATGCCAACGTGAGTTAAACAGCGTGCCGTTATCGAATTTTTAGCTGCTGAATAAGTGACTCCTACTGAGATTCATCGTCGTTTGAAGGCTGTTTATGGTGACGATGCTGTTGATAGGTCTACTGTAAATCGATGGGTAGTAACATTTCGTGGTTGCGAGCCTGGAAAAGCAATAGTTGTTGATGAAACACGCAGCGGACGTCCGATCACTGCCACAGGCGATAAACATCACAATCTCGTCGAATATTTGATTCAAAATGACCGGCGAATCACTCAAAAGCTTATCGCAAACCATATTGGAATATCTAAGGAAGAATTTTGTCATGTAAAAAGGCAGCCTGGCGCCAATAATCTTGCAAAATGGCAACACTCTTCCACACACCTCGCGCGCAACTGGAGAGGCTCTGCGAAACCTGAAATTTGAACCAATTCCACACCCTCCTTATTCCCCTGATCTTGCGCCTTGCGATTTTTATTTTTTCCCTCAACTCATGAGACACCTCAAGGGTAATCATTATACCTCGGACGATGAGGTGAAGGCAGCTGTCAAGTCCTGGATTCGAGAAAAGTCGGATGAGTTTTTCAGTGACGGAATGAAAAACTTGTTACACTTTGGGAGAAATGTTTTAGCCTTAATTCGGTGACTATGTCGAAAAATAAGTATTTATATGATTTTGAAACTTAAGAATTGTACTTTTAGATAATTTTCGCCCCATCTTGCTGTTTGTTTTTTATCGCAGTCTACAGGCATGTGTGTGCATTACCTTCCACCCTACCCTCGTATGTATTTTTCCCAGCAGAGTGACTCCTTCAAATGAGAAGCACACAGGAGCTTACATTCCATTCTTGTGGTATGCACTCATTCGGGACGCATTCAATGCACGCACGGTTTTGATTAAATTGAAAAGGAGGGAAGGCAGTCGGAGTGAGTGAGTGGGCGCCGGTTAACAACGGCGGGATCGATCCGCTATGTTTTGAGTGAAAGGCAGCGGCGCTCAAAGGAAGATGACTAAGGGCATAGAGCCCTTTATTGAGTGGAAGTGTGTCGTGTGCGAGGGGAAATAGGGGGAGGAGGGGGGGGGAGATGAGGGTCCTCATCTACCCCTCCGATGATCACTTGGGGGGGTGTTGGTTCGGAGCAAAGGCCCCGCCACCACCAACCCCTCCCCACGCACGCAATGCCAAAAGAGAAAAAACGTAGACACACCAACTCCTCCTCCGCCCTTCCCAACCCCCAAGCCACCCAGAACCCCTTTCTTCCGGGCATTCCGCCGAGTGGATTCATCCCGTCTCGGACGTACCCTACCCCCTCCGACCGCACCCCCTCCCACCCCCTCAGAAGACCCGTGGGATTCAACGCAGTCCCTGTTTGCTTTGGGTGGAAACATGGGGCAACAATGGAATCTGACCGTTTCTCCCAATTTCCGAACACCCCCCTCCCCTTTCACCATTCACCACCCTCCTCGGGAGACCGAAACAACCCCCATAACTGGACCGCCTCCTTTTTCAATCCCTCTTTCCCTCCCTACCCCAACCACTCCCTCAATCGAGGTGGACCTGGGGGGTGGGGGGGCGGGCACCGCATTTCGGTCCCCCGCGGAACCACCCCCTTCCCAGGGAGATGCCTCTGGAGCCACGCTGCTTATACCGGGAGCCTTTCTTTTTGGGGGAATGAGAGGGGAGGCTGAAATCTGCAATGGTTCCCGTGACCATCGAGTGATGTGGTACTGCGGCGGTTGGTCATCCAGGGAGGCGCTCAACTGGTGAGGTCATTTGGAACCTGATTGGGATGCGGAGCGCAGATTAAGGCAGTGTTGGAAGGGAATGGGGAAAAGGGGACGGGGCCTTTGTCGATGCGCAGTCCGCCATGTTTGGGATGACGGCGCGGGCGAAACACATGTCGAGATGTCGAGACTACCGAATTCCATCCCGGAGGAAGACGCAAAGCAATCCATATCCACACCTGAGGAAGCTGCTGTGAAACACGCCGGCGGCGGAAAAATCTCCGAATGCGTACGCGAGGGCAAAGGGAATCCGAGAGCGGTTTGATGTCGTCCCCGCGCGGAAGGGAGAGGTGGGTGGGACTAGGATGAAAACGCGGGCCCTTCTGTCACCGCGCGTGGCCGAAAACAGTATGAGGGCCAAATAATTTTTACACCATTACGATTGCTACGCAAACAAACTTGCAGGTTCGTTGCAACAATTTCAGAGTGTAAAAATACTCCACTTGACCGGTCAAGCCAAATGAATTTTACACTCTGAAATTGGCGCATTGAAATGCACATTAGCGGATGATCCCGTTGAAAGTTACTGTTACGGCATCTCCCGCAGTTTCTTGGAATTCGCAGTCTCGTATCCAGGCCCGGAATACTTACCGTGACTCAGGGGTAATCCAGATTGCAGAAAAGGCCCAGAGAAAACCCCAGGTGTGGCCTGCGTAGAGTTGAATTCGACGAGGGGTCACGGTGCCGCTTGAAGAGCCACGAATCGGACGGAGACCCGCATCTACATTGGTACACGATCGTTGAGATACCATCCGGAAGGTTGGTGCCGTTGGATGCTATTGCTAGGAATCAGAGAAGGGCAAAGAGTGATGATGGAAGAGAGCGGGCTCCAACAATCCCTCAAAGGGGACATATGAGGTCACTGCCAACGTCACGGTTGTTGCTGTGCTTAAAGTGATATACGAGCTCCAGAACCTCGGACCATAAATGTAACTCTGCAACAGGACCACCTCGCCCAAGCGCGGAACCGGTCTCAGTGCTCTCCAAGCTGTGGAAGTGGCAGGACGTCAGGTGTTGTAAACCTCCGTGCGCCGACCGTGTCACGAAAGACCAACCGAGCGAAAATTCCGGGTGAACTTATGCAACGAATTGAAAATGAACCTGATTATTCGGACAACGGTATCAATTGTGATGAAACATGGGTTTTTGAATAGGACCCAGAAACAAGACGCCAAATATCTGAGTGGCACATCGACCAGTCCCCCAAGCTCAAAAAGGACAAGAAAAGACATTTCCGCTAACTGGCAACTCCATCACGACAACGCGCCTTGCCACAACGCGCTACGAGTCCGCGAGTTACCAGCCAAACGCCAGGTGCCAACGCTGCTCCACCCCGCCCTATACTCCTGACGTCGCCCCAGCAGACTTCTTTCTGTTCCCTCGGATTATGGCAGCCATGAAAGGAACCCTTCTTTCGTCCATAGAAGAGATCCAATCAGCCGTGACGAAGACCTTGCGAGAGGTCCCCGAAGACGCCCTCCAGGATGCGCAGAATCTGTTCTGCATATATATTTTTAAAAAAATAATTGCATTACTTTCGGAACTCACCCTGTAGATACCAAACTAATGGTTTTCCTGATGTGATGGAATGTTGAAGAAAGGGTGAGCAAAAAAATCATTATTCATTAACGCGCCCTGCGGACACAAAAGATACAGAGTGTCGTGCAGGCATAACGCATATGTTTGCTCGCACTCTACAAGCATGTGTGCATTACTTTTCAGCCTACCCTCGTGTGTGTATGTGTGTGTGTGTATATATATATATATATATATATATATATATATATATATATATATATATATATATATAATGGGTCGCGGTAGTCCAGTAGGTAGAGTGTTGGACTGCTGACCGGAGGGTCCCGGGTTCGATTCCCGGGCAAGGCACTCTGGGCACCTGCAGCTCCACCCAAGCTAAAGTGATTTTTCGGGTACCATGTCTTCCAGGGAAACCATAACCGGCACAGGGAAAGGAACTGGCCCCCCTACCCTGATGTGTGAATTTCACACGCCGTCGGGATTAGTACTGGGTGATCTCTACCATCACCTACTAAACCGACCTTCGGGTTGATTACTGTGTTTATGGTTTATCTATACACACACACACACACACATATATATATATATATATATATATATATATATATATATATATATATATATATATATATATATTGAAAAAATCACATCGGTCAACAAGTTAAAATTTATATGGCTAATATATGTATAACTTACAATAATTTCGGATAGAGCTCCATGAATCAATCGACTTCCACCCACCTAATCAAGCTAAACTTATGCGTTTCAATCCCCCAAAAGTCTGTCGTACTCTTTCCGCGCCGTCATTACGGTTTCAGCTTGGGTATTTTACCGCGACGTTCGTTCGTTCGGGGGTACCCGCCCGCTTACGATGGAAAGGCATTAGTTGAAATATATCGAGGAGGGTCGAGGGAGGGTGACTGATATTAATGGGGCAGAGTGCAACCCCTTCCGCGGCGAACGCGCCACGGCCGAAATTCCGCCCGGTGTAAAACATGGCCCTTGGCGTAAATCAACGCTAGAAGCGATTTTACGTCGGCGGAGGAGGGGTTCGCTCCGTGGCATCGTCATCTGTTAGGACTCCTTGGAATGGGGTACCCCTGCCGGCGAACCCTGACCCGTCCCTACATCTCCATTTCTTCCCGCGCCGGAGCGCGGCTTCCATTGCTTTTGCGATAATACGCTAACAAATCATGGCGAAACGGAAGGTCCAAACGACTTCCCGTCAAGTGAACGGACTGTTTAATGACATCCGGCGCCGTGACCGTTAATGAAGTTATTTCGATGGCATCAAATGGATTTATTTTTTGGTTCAATTTTGGAACATTCCTCGAACGTTCTGATATTATGTATTTGTGCAGAAGTTGACAAAGCAGCCTCGCCTTTGGAAATATTTGATGATGACTTATTGGCTCCTGGTTTTTACTTTAGAAAAAAACATTAGGCGGAGGACTATAATTGAACGCAAATTCGAAAGCCTTTTACGGTAAAGGGCGTTTTGGATTTTCAGCCAGTTGTGAGTGGATGATGACCGCACCTCTAGACGTTATTGTAATAATACTTTCTTGGCAATCAGTGACTGAATCACTTTCATTTTTTCAAGCAGACTATTATTTTGATGAAATTTGGTATTATGCACATAGATACCTAATTTAAATTAGTCATTGCATTTGCCATTTCTAACACTCACCTCTAATTGACAACTCATTGACTAGGAGAATGAAAAATATTTTAACCCATTAACTTCATCTACTGGGTCAGCAGCAAAACATGGTATGGGAGAAGTTCGACTGACATCAAGCGATGAAGAGCCCCAGCTAAGAACGCATGCATGAAGAAGAGGCAGTTACTATGTCTAAAGAACCTAAGGCTGAAAACAAGGAAGCATTTCGTCAAGACTTTCGTGCAGAGCATGGCGCTCTATGGTTCTGAGACTTGGAACATTGGAAAAGTGGACCAGCGAAGAATAGAAGCCTTTGAAACATGGTGCTGGAGGAGAATGCTGAAGATTCAATGGACAGACAAAGTGAGGAACGGCGAAGTAAATACATAGAAGAGCAGAAGAGGAAAGGATCATATGGAGAACTCTACGGCAAATAAGAACTAGATGGATTGGACACACATTGAGGCACAATGGATTGATTAGGAATATAATAGAAGGAAAAATAAAAGGGGAGATTCAACGAGGAAGACCAACAGACATGTAGATAGGACAAATTAAGAAGGATGTAAAACAAAGAAGGTATCAGGGATTGAGGGAATTGACATAAAATAGAGTAGAATGGAGGGCTGCAGTAAACCAATCTTAGGATTGAAATACTGATGATGATGAACTTCATAACCATTGCATTCACAAGTCGTTGCTCAAGTTAGCAATATCTCGGTTCGGAAATTATAATATTTTGGTGACTCTGAGCAATCGAGGCTCATTAATGAGCAGGATCAACGTAATTTGAAAGGATAATGCCTGAATATTCATTCTTCAATCATGGTCTATATTCTTCAGAAAATCGTGAATTAATTAGTTCACGACGTAAACTAAAACGCCTTCATCCTACTCGTGACCACACGTGCTGTTTGAACTTCTATCGTCATTTTCGAAGAATTCAGCGAGCGCGATAATTGGCGGTCAATTAAGCACCTTGTTTTCGCGAAGGGAGAACGGCATCGCCCTGCTTCCAGAGCGATGGCGTCCATTAGCGATAACGCCCACAGGCGATAGGGAACTTGTTTACGTTCCCTCTCGCAATGGGCCGTACTGCTCCTGCAGACAAGCAACGGACACGGCGGTGATGCGATAAGGGTCTCGGAACGCACCGCAAACTCCCTTGGTCTCCCACGACACGCATGCAAAGTGCGAATGAATGGTGAGCATGTCACAACACCACCTCTCAACGCGTAGAATGTCAAAATCAACGTGAGGAGCTACTTTAATTCACCCCTGATGCATTCCCTACTAATTAAGGGTTCACAGTCCCTTATCCTTCATTTTATTCCATTGGTTTCGGTGCTCATTTTGTGACTCAACTCTCATAACGTTGCTAAATTTTTAAATGGGAACCATGGCGATTTATTCGCAATAAAACATACTTAGTGATGACCAAAAAAATTAGTATTGAAACTATTTTTTAAAGCTGGTTCACGCATTAAAAAAACTACAGACCTTTCCGTAAGCCATTTATCGTCCCCGCATCATCTCCTGTGACTCAGGTAGTCACAAAACTATTGGAAGAATTAGCATTGCAGCCAAGTTGTTGACCGTAGGCTTAAATACAGGCTAACTTTACTGCGTACATTTGAGGCAGGTTACTTATCTGAGGATGTGAAAGGCATATTACAGGCCCCCATTTACTACAATAGATAAGATCACCGACGTGAAATCAGGGAGATTTATTGTAGAACGGATGGATTTAAAATGTCGTTTCATCCTCGTACCATTAGAGATCAAAATAGATATGAAAGCAATCGCGTAGGAGATGATTGTAATTGGTATTGTAAATATTTATCGATATCCTGTACGTTTCTCCCTGCATGTTGTTCTTTTTATTTCATCAACCCATCTTTTTAACAGTTCTACATCATGATTTGAATATACGCATCCTGATTTTTTAATAATGTTGCATGCGAGTACTTCCTTCCTTACGTTTGATTAGCATTTTTCGAGTGCATGATCAAAATAATATTTTTGCAGAGGTAATACGGCTGGGATTTTTCATCTACTTGGCCTTAGACCCATCACCACACGTCCTTGCGGTGGCCAGCGGGGTATTGTGCAGATAAATACGTATTCCGAATCCCACACGCGCTGCGCCATGTTGGCCATGCTGAGACGACGGCTGAGAACAGACATTCGCCAAGAAAGTACACGTTGAGGGGAGGGTGAAATGGTTTGAGGGAAATGGCCGAGAAAGTCGTGGGTCAAAGAGTCAATGGTATACGGTTTGACTTTGCGAAATCCCATGGTTTTAAATGAGAGTAAATGACTTATTTTCACGCGATTACGTTAAGTGAACCGTGGTTGACAATCGCGTGGAAAATAACCAAACATATTTCGTTTATGGGACATGAACGTCAAAAAGATTTCTCTCGAGAATGATAAAACGAGGCGGTGGAACAGAAGAAATAGACACATGGAAGAAATAAGTGCAGAGAATGGTATGCGCCTGTTTCCATCGACTTCCGCTCCAAAGGGAAGGCGATGCGCGTTCCTTTTATTGCCGTTAGATACACTGAACTTCTTTCACTTCGACAAGGTGTTCGCCCTTGATATTGTACCAAGCGGTGAATTTTCACCATGAAAGGAAAACATTCGGTATTTTTTAATTGTGATTGCGAAGGTCATTTCCTTACTGAAGGGAAAAAGCAAATACGTTGTTTATTTTCATTTCGTTGTCACCAAGAAAGACATCTAATGTTATCATTTACAAACTTGTAGTTAGCTTGAGCTAATAAAAATACACATAAAAGTTTTTTACATAAATATCCATTGTATATATATATATATATATATATATATATATTCATTCACATGGAAATAGATATAAGGAAAAGGGATAGGAACACATATAAAGGACGAACACCGGAGAGGTGGGGAAGGCTGAATCAAGCTGATCAAAAGCGCAAAAATATTTTCTAGACTGGGAGTTGAACACCGGATCTTTGCCGGGCGGATACTTTAACCTCACACAACACACGCAAACACAAACACACACACACAAAGACACACACACTCAAAGACACACACACACGAGGGTTGATATTTATATATTTAGTCGTGACAACACTAAGTGCTTTAGGCGCCTTCTGACGTTTTCATATGAAAGTTTGACCCTTTTAACGCTAACTCTCTCCAGAAAATTTTGTCGTTTGATCATAACTTGTGTTGTTCACAGTTACTCGAAAAATTTGTCCCAGGGGAAATATGGAGTTAAATCGTGAACACTCTCGTGCGATGACTTATTACGGCTTTCGCCCTGGATTATGAGGACAGGAGTGCATCGATCAACTTACTTCCAAATTCCTAAGAAACTGCGGGAGATGCCGCAACAGTAACTTTTAACGGAGTCATCCGCTAATGTGCATTTCAATGCAACAATTTCAGAGTGTAAAAATCATTCGCCTTGACTGGGATAAGTGACTGGGATCCCAGTCAAGGCGAATGATTTTTACACTCTGAAATTGTTGCATTGAACTTACTTCCACTTTTGGCGATGAAGCCCCATCTCTTTTGCCACTGTGAAACGCTGGTATAACGGATTCCATCGTGGCCGCCGTTTGCTCAGCGACGAAAGTCGTGAAGGTCGTCCAAAATCAGTTATTGTGGCAGAAAACGTTGATGATGTGAAAGAACTAGTAAAGTAAGGTCGTGATGAGGCTTATCCTGAGATGGAGGTATCCTTGGGGATTATTACTATCTCGAGCATCAATAAGATATTGCATGAACATTTAGCTGTGAAAAAGTTTGATCGCGTTGGATCCCGCATAATTTGACAAAAGCTCAAAAAGATGCTCGTGCCAATTGGCGCAAACAAATGCTCAGGAAATACAATCGCGGTGTATCAAATATGTGTATAACATCAACACAGGTGAAGAATGTTGGATCTATGCGTATGAGCCCGAAAGAAAACAGTAATCACCTGCATGGGTCTTCCAAGACGAGCCAAACTCGACAAAAGTGATTCGTGGACGAAGCACATCGAAGCAAATGATCGCCTGTTTCTATAGGCTAAATATAATAAGGCTAAAAATATAAATAGTAACCTTCGTACCTGATAGGAAGTAAGATTTCTGACAAAACAACAAACTCGTATTTTGTTTTTGGATTTGCCCACCCCGAAATGGAACGACGCGCAAGGAATGTTGGGATGAAATTGTTGGGAAACGTTGACAATTCGCGATTAGACGCATCGCGTCAGATCCCTTTCCCGGAAAAGTACGTAATTCGCCTTTCTCATCGTCGACCGCCCTGGAGGATTTTTTATGGTGCTCCTCTTTTTGTTCGGGGGGGAGAATGGGGGGGGAGGGGGTGAGTCGGACGGAAAACAAAATTCCCCGGCCCAAGCAAACCTTGGCCAAACGGGCCTCTTTAATGACGGAGCATTGTTGTCGCAACAAACGAAATTACGCATCGTTACTCACTCAAGCGGCTCGAAATTATTCTCCCAAGGTGCTGTGAATTGTTCCCCACCACCGAGTGAGAGAGCCTTCATTCGCTTTAGAGACGCGGAAAAGCAAGACGTCGGTTATGACCGCATTGTTAATCAAGCAATTAAGGTCACGTGCATGAAGGGTGCAATAATTCCGCCGAAGGGAGCAGCGAGCACAAATATATTTGCTGACCGAGGAATTAAGTTCACCACGGAAGTTGGGGCCATGAATGCTAATATCCTCCGCGTTCTGTATTTTGCATGAGAGCCATATGTATGATCAATGGATTGCCTAATGGAAGAGGGATAATTTAGAAGGGAAGTCAAGTTAACTTGTTGAGAGGGAACTGCTTAGGGCATCATTGGTGCACGCATTTAAAAATAATTTAAACCAGGGATGTGTTCCCCGAATTGGGTATTCGCCTAGGCGAAGCAGAAACGTTCCATCGCGTCTAGGACAGTTAGCATACGTGTTGTTAAAGATTCTTCCCCTTTCGGTATTCATTCCTGAAACGGTTGAACTCTCCGCTAAACCGGAGGCATACAGGAACGACTAATTATATTTGACAGACGAATTGTGTGATTGCGAACTGCTGCAATCACCATGGACTCAAAACCTGGATTACTCATAATCGATTACATTCAGCAATGGAAGCCAACGAACTTCATTGGAAACGGTGCCGCTGTGTTTAAACTGATTGCTAATAATCGCTTCCCCAAATAAAATGGTTCATTTATCTCTCGAAAATATTTCGGGCGATCAAACCACTTGGAAGTAATGAGAACGCGTACTCTTAATAAAGATAAAGGCTCTTTAAACAACGTCGTGTTGGTCATTCCTTGCGCCCGGTTGACCTGGGCGCACAATAACGTACGTCTTTCGCATGGCAATCTCTAAAAGAGAGACAGGAAAACAAAACCCGATGACCGAGATAGATGATTCGAGTGCCATGAGTAGAAAGATAATGAATGGCCGGTAAGAAGAATGGTTTCTCTCGTTTGCAATTCCATTCACTCGGATCAGGGATACCGAATAAAGTTTTTCAGACCGATCCGTGAAATTAGGGTGAGATAGGTGTAATTTGCTAAAATAGCCAATGACAAAACAACGAATGAACACCTTTTAGCTGCAGTATATTGCTATTCCACAGTTTCAACTCATTCGTATATATATATATATATATATATATATATATATATATATATATATATATATATATATATATATATATATATATATTCACATTATTATAAGGTAATCTACCGGATAAGGTAGGTTTTGGATGGACACGACTACCAAATATATATTTTGTGACTCTTAAAAAGCACAATCTAGCAACCCGCACTATATCAAGTCCCTCTTCATCTCTGTGTACTTCCGTCCTTCCTTCACCCCCCCAACATCCCTATCCTGTTCCTGTCCTTTCCTCGTTTGCCTAACATTCTCTCCTCATTTACAGTCTTCAACATCCCACTACCGCTCAATACACCCTTCATCCATTTTTCCTACCTCCATAGGATTTCTCCCAACAAACCCCTCTCTTCGCCCACCATACCAAGTACTTCCTCATTTGTTTTCTTCTCTGCCCATTCATTCGCATGGAAATAGATATAAAGAAAAGGGATAGGAACACATACGAAGGACAATCACAGGAGAGGTGAGGAAGGTGGAATCAGGCCTTTCGCAAGTGTGAAAATACTATATTTCCTTGACCGGGACTTGAACTCCGGATCTTTCCACTTGCGGGGCGGATGCTCTAACCACTTGAGCTATCGAGGAGCCGTAATTTACACTGTGATTAGTGGGTATTTTATATTAACCAAATGAGGAACAACACGAGGCACTAGAGGAAGAAAAGTAGTTAAGCAATCATGTAACATCATAAAGAATAGGAGCAGTGCATTTTGTGGCAGGCATAGCCAGAAGAAAGAGACGAGCCGCATTGAACTCCGACTCCGGTTAAATACACATTCAAACACGAAATCCCACTATATGGCGAACAAATATTCATTCACACGGAAATAAATATAAGGAAAAGGGATAGGAGAACATGTAAAGGTGAAACATTTCTTAGTTTCTCCTAACAAAACACCACCTGGCATCCGACACTGCAATAGGCCCCTCTTTGATTTCGCATACTTCCTTCCTCCCTTCATCTCTATCCTATTCCTGCCCCTAGCTCGATTAACTAACATCCTCCCCTCTATTACAGTCTTCAACACCCCACTGACAGTCAATACGCCCTTCATCCATTTTTCCCGCCTCCTTATGATTTCTCCCAACAAACCCCTCTCCTCCCCTCTCACCATACCCACCACTTTCTAGATATTTTTTCCTTTCGGACCATTTCACTTTCTCCATTCTTCTCCACATCTACATCTCAAAAGCATCCAATCTACGCCTATAACCTTTCTTCATTGACTATGTCAGCGCGCCGCACAACACCATGCTCCTCACCGAAGTTTAAACGAGCCTTTTCCTTACCACCCTCATTCAACTTCCCTCTCATCTTTTCCTGGAAGCTTCACTGTCCAACAAAATCCTTCCTCCCATAGCCCTGCTACTTTGACCGTTTTGTTACGAAAACATTTCCGCCAAAGGTAACCTATTCCACCTGATTTATGACCTCCTATTTTAATCTTTAACTTACCTTTCCTATATCTTGAAAACTGCATAGCTTTTGTTTTGTTTACATTGCTTCTCATTCCATATCCATCGCACCGACTCTCCAATACGCTCAGCAATGTTTGCAATCTCTTGGCGGACTGACGGACTTAATTTTGATCATTCGCATTCCTAACTGATTTTAGGAGTTCTTACACATTTTTCTCTTATCTCGAGTACATCCCTTCCCTCTTCAACCATTTCCTCCACGTACAGGTTTGAGATTACGGTTAATAATGTACATCCCAGTCTTGCCCCTAATCCTAGCAATAATAATCCTGACTCTCCATCCGCCACTCGCACGTGAGCAGTCTGAGACATATACAGTTGGCTGATAAGTCACCAATTCCTCCATTCTACTCCTATTTCATGAAATATATTCATTACTTTTAAACCATTCCCTCTATTAAACGATTTCCGGTACTCTCCGACAGAAAACCAACACATCCTGATTACATTCAATGTTCCTCTCTAATAGCGATCTCATTACTACTATGACATCACGCCTTCCTCTCCCTTTTCTGAGCCCAAACTGATCATCCCCTAATTAATAACTTGCCTTAACCAACATCCTCTTATTGATGATATCGAGAACTACTAAAGATGCATGGAAAATCAAACTTATTGTCCTTTAATCTGCAGAAACAGCCGCCTCTCCAATGTTTTGGATCTGTTAATAATACATAACGGACGAAATCTTCCGTCCAAACTCATCCTCATAAATGTTGGAAAACAGTCCATGAAATATCTTCCTTCCACGTTTTCCTAAACCACAAGTACTTTCACGGGAATTTTACTCAACCTCATGTCCTTGTTTGATTTCAATTTCCTTAATGCCCATTCCATCTCGCCATCAAGTGCGCCTGGACCTAAGCTCTCCTCATCTACATGAGGAGAGCTTAACTTTTCTTTCCTTGCCTACACTTGGGGGGCTTAATTAATTTACCATCCACCTCCTCCATTGAAGTGCTGAAGTCAAGTGCTGAATTCAAACCGTGCTGGTTAAGTGTGCGCATGATCGCAGATCGTATTGGCATTCATAAGATGGCAGTGCACACACCATTATCACCGAAAATTTGGCAATGCGAAAGATCTGCGTTAAACTCGCCCTCCCGAAGGTCTTTGGACGGACGACCAAGAAGAGAGGGTCTGCTTGCCCAACTCCTTCAGAGTCCTGACTTGGAACCAGCAGACTATTTCTTCTTCCCAAGGGTGAAATTCTCCCTCCCTCAAAGGAAACCACAAACGGACCCAAAGTGCCGTCAAAGAAGCTTGAACGCTTACCCTTAAGGACTTTCCGGGATCCGCCTCCCAGGGAGCCTTCGAGTCGTGGAAAAGTCGCTCGGGTAAA
The DNA here is from genome assembly GCF_022747635.1 of Hetaerina americana. Lineage (NCBI taxonomy): Eukaryota > Metazoa > Arthropoda > Insecta > Odonata > Calopterygidae > Hetaerina > Hetaerina americana. The sequence continues at coordinate 108,757,524 of NW_027286763.1, forward strand.
AGTGTGTGAACGCTCAAGGGATTTTATTTTTAAAGATTTTGAAGCATTGTAGCAGTATCTGAAATTAATGTATTGCTCCGAAATTTTCCCGATACTTTTTATACAAACCATATATCTTACCTGATAATCATAAAAGCTTAATAAAAACTCAAACAAAAATAACTTCGATATTTCGGTGTTTCCAGCCACCTTCAATATGGTACAAGGAGCCACACACACAGACACATATTATATATATATATATATACACACATACACGAGGGTCATCCGGAAAGTAGTGCCCGTTCGTGCCGCATGAAGTGCTGACGACGCGAGTAGCCGCTGGACGAGGTCAGATAGCTTCAGTGGCTTGTCTGCCTTCTCTGAGCCAAGTTGCGTGACGCTAGCATTGCCTGTGTTGTTTCTGTGATTGTTTACAATGTTTAAAAAAATTGAGAACGCCGCCAGTTGTGAAGTGAGGGCAGTGATTAAATTCCTCAATGCAAGAAACGTTCGCCCATGTGATATTCATCGCCAATTAAAGGAGGTGTATGGAGACAATGTAATGGACGAGTCGTCTGTTCGGCGGTGGTGTCGCAACTTCAACATGGGGAGGGGGAACACACACGACGATGAGCGTTCGGGGAGACCGTCTGTCATTACAGACCAACTGGTGAGCTCAGTTGACGAATTCGTGAGGAACGATCGGCGCGTCACAATTGATGACATCTGTGAGCATTTTCCCAATGTTTCTCGAACAATTGTTCATGAAATTGTTAAACACCATCTGCATTATGCAAAAATTTGTGCAAGATGGGTCCCTCGCGTATCTCAATGAGCTGGCGGCGAAGGACTATGCAGCAGGAATACAGAAACTTGTCACACGTTATGACAAATACCTTAATTTGCTTGGAGATTATGTTGAGAAGTAGTTTAAAGTATCCTCTTTCAAATAAAATTTTTTATGTTTGTTAATATTTACTTTTGTGTCTTTATTTCACGAACAGGTACTACTTTCCGGATGACCCTCGTATATATATATAGTATATATATATATATATATATATATATATATTACACACATATATATATATATATATATATATATATTACACACACACACACACACACATATATATATATATATATATATATATATATATATATATATATATATATATATATATATATATATATATAACGATTGTACGGAAAAACTCACACGAGCGGCACAATAATGGGCTCTTTTCTATTTGTGTTATATATATATATATATATATATATATATATATATATATATATATATATATATATATATATATATATATATATAACCATAAACACTGTAATCAACCCGAAGGTCGGTTTGGAAGGTGATGGTGGAGTTCACCCAGTACTAAGCCCGACGGCGTGTGAAATTCACACATCAGGGTACTGGGGGCAGTTCCTTTCCCTGTGCCGGTTATGGTTTCCCAGGAAGATCTGGTAGCCTAAAAATCACATAGCTTGGTTGGAGCTGCAGGTGCCCAGAGACTCACCCGGGAATTGAACCCGGGAAATTCACGGAGATATAGAGTATAAAAACTATACATAGAGGATGGTTGAATATTACTTACGAAATTCAAAACTATTTACATGATAAATATAAAATGCCGGCCTCGGGGGGGGGGGGGTGACGTCCTCGTTTGACAACCTAGAGGTCGCGGGTTCGATTTCCGCCAAAGTGGACTCGCCCTCGCCCAGGCCTTGGATGTTTGTGGCTGTACTTTTCGCTATTTCAAGTGTATAACGAAATTCATGAAATATAATCCGTTGCAGTGCAATGTAAAAGGCTTAAACTGTACTGTTTTCGGATCGGTACAATGTAATAAATACCATAAAAGCTGTGAGACCGAATATTTACACTTGCAAGGAAAATAATATCCTTCATTAAGGGTTTAAATCAGATCTACATTCACTTGCCTATTATTTTGTTGACGCACTGATTGAAAATAATATCTACGACGATATAGTTCAAGACTTAGTACACGAGTGTTGTTCTCTCCATGAGTTTAGCGACGTCATACGACATCGACAGACAAGCAACGGTAAGTGGAGGTGTATGAAGGAGCTTGGGGAAATTCCTACGATAAACACTCACGTGCCAACGGGAATGTCTCAGAGTAGCTCTGTTGCAAATCGCAATTAAAACAATCCTTAGGGAACTTTACTTCCAAATAGCTGCAATTCATAAAAATGGCTCACTGACAACGCGAGATCTTCAAATTCATTTCAAACGGACCCTCAAAACCTTGACCCGTAACGCGTCATCCGGAGGTGAACACAGAAAGGTGAGTATTTCAGCACGTATATGAAGCCATTACGCGAGTCTCAAATACGGTGGGAAATGAATAATTCCATTTCAAAATATTCGTTTGACAAGATAAGTCCAACCGGCGACCGTGCAAAATTCATGCGCGAAGTCGGAGAAAGTTCGGAGGTAGGTGAGGGTGTGAAGGGGAGAGGGGGAGGGGGTGTCAGCGCCGCGTTTCCATTCCGCATTAACGAGGTATCTTTGCATCTCCATCGCAATGAGAGAACTCTCTTTCGCAACCCCGGAGGACATAAAATTGAAATTAAATCATGAATCGCAGACCACACTAGTTGAATTGAGTAATTTTCCAGACGGATTGCCCAATTGGTGTCCGACAATGACACGGACTAATCTTCACGAACAGCAGCAGTGCACGCGTGCATATATCGTATCAACGATACCTTTAGGTGATTGGAACGGTTACATTTTGTAACAATTGGTAAGGGTACGTGGGGACACGGCTACAACCAATTGCAGCAGTCTGAATACCCCGGCCGCACGAAAGATCTCCCATCGCTCCTTTGACTCTACACCTTTCGGGTCAAGCCCGGTATCCTCATCCCCCAGCGATTTCATCTTTCGTTTCCTCACGGATACACATTTTGGAGCCGAAAACCAAACCTTTCGGTCTTCGAGTGAGGGTAAAGAGATAGAGATAGAGGTAGAGAGAGATAATCAGTGCAATCGAGGCTAGGTGAACGGCGAACACGAGCAAAATGTTTCAGGGAATGCGCGATGCTCTAGTTTCGAGATTTTTCAGTCGTTTACTTGAGAGCGCACCGCAAGTGCAGTGGCATAGCGAAGAACGCCCCCGCTTATCCGTGTTGGCCGGTGAAAGGGGGACGGGGGGTGTGGGGAGGAAAGAGGAGGGGATGTGGGGGTGGGTTGAAAAAAGTCGGCGGCGGAGGCAGGGGTGGGGGAGGGTGAAGGGGTGGGAGGAAGTGGGCAGGAGGGGGTGGGAGGTGGGCAGGTTGGAGGGAACACTGGCCTCACCGCAAGGAGGTAGGTCCTTCAAAAACTTCCTCTCTCGCTGGAAGAGCGGACGCGCGTGAACGGGGTCGACTGAATGAGTGGAAGCCTCGCTTTCAGTGGGGAAGGCTGCGGAGGAAATCGCCATGTTATGAAAATCGCTTGAGTCACACGCACCGGGACGCGTAGCGACGACAGGAGTGCCCACGGGGGGATCCCGAGAGAGAGGGGGGTGGGAGAGCGGCGGAGGGAGGGAGGGGTGTGTGTGTGCGGAAGAGAGGTTTGGGCGGAGGCCTCCTGGGTGAGCCGAGACGGAGGGAAGGAACATCCCTCCTCGATCCACCGCCGGATTATTATTTCGAACTCGTTGAGGTAAGGACGTAATACTCTCTAAAACTCGAAATAGCACCCTCCAAGTCTCTCTGGGTTTTTTGAATTCCGATCCGCGAATAAGCCAGGGTCTTGCGACTACTCTGTACATACTTCTACACTTTTATTTAGATAGATTTTAAATGGGGAATTGCAAGTCGCCGCTAGGGTGTGTGACAGGGGTTGGATACACACCAGACTAATTTTGACCCGAATATTTTTACCCCTACCGCGGTCGGACAATGTTATTCCGATCCCTTACAGTTCGTGGAAAAAAATGGCATCTTTACTCTTATCTGTTCTACACTTAATCTCTCTAATGTTATTGACATGAACTCTCCTATCGTAATACGATGGGGGTAATGATACATTTTCAATACCACTACTAAAGAGTCGCCCTTCCAATTTATGTGCAAGAGATTTAATCTGTAATTTAATCTTCTCTCCGGGAGTAATTCCCAGCCTAGCTCCTTAAATATTTTGGATACGCTGCTAAGTTTATCATAATAAAATTTTACAAATCTAGCTCCACTACGCTGCACGCGAAGAAATTCGGTCATTTTCACTTGTATACTTAATAAAATAATATTTAGCAATGATGAGGAAGATTTATTATCATCATCCCCATCGCACTACGCTAGGAGAGATCATTTCAATAAAATTCGAGAAATTAAATGTAAAACAGATTTGAGATGTCATTTTTTCCCACGAACGATGAGGGATAAGAATAAAATAACGTTTGTACGACCGCGCTATAAACTAAATACGCTTCCACAAGCTGCTTCAAATTTGCCAACATCTCCCACGAACATGTAACCCGAAGGTATTTCGAAAGGATTCTCATTTTGAAGTTTGCCCACCAAGTTGCTGACCCGTGTTTCCCCTCCTTGCTTCCAACTCCCAGGTTAATTCCGGCAGAGCATGATGTTCCCCTTTACTCTAGAGAAGGATCGTGCATGCATTAAACGCACTAGACCTCCAAATCGGTATTGGATCGCCGATTTAATCAATCGATTTCACGAGAGAATCTCTAATGCTACCGGAATGTAATTTATGGACTAGAAAATGTTGTCGTTCATCAATTATAAATACTGTTATTTCCTGAATTGTGTTCGTAAGTTTTCATTAAAATTCGGTTAAAATACTGACATATCCAATCCGATGGCAACTTTTTAACGTAAAACATAGCGATTATTCTGAGGAAGGATTATTTTCATGCTGAAAATGATCTAAATTGAAAATATTTTTTTAATGTGTTGCTGTTGGTTAGCAATATCCCCTGATATTTGAACCTGCCGTAATTACGCTCGAATTCTCAATTAATTTTGCATTCATGATATGATGTTTTTATGGTGCATTCAGCGACCTGGAACGAAAGTCAAGCCATTCCATTATGGAGTAGCAATGAGCGAAATCATTCGTATCATATACTATGAGGTCATACATTACATATCCGAGGTTATCACGTCGTGATGTAACGCGTGACACGGCACATGATCGTGAGTTTTCAGATGAGCTTCACTATTTCTCCAAAATGGTCCAATTAATAATAAATGTTCTCGGGTGTGCCCAATCGTGGAAATTATTGAATAATCACGCGACGAACCACGTGACAAACAATGGATTATTGAACGCGTTCGATTGCCAGTTCATTATTTCGCGTAGTGTTTTCTTAAGGAATTATGAATGAGATGGGCTTCAAATTCATGTCTCTCCTGTGAGAAAAAAAACCGTTTATTATGACAGCCTGAAGAATTTTTGTTAAGCTAAACTACGATACGCCATTGCAATCGATAACTCCTTGCTTTCATTATTTGATGAAAGCCTTATCGGAAAATGGGTGAAAATTAAAAAAAAACCATTTACGATTCGGTGATTTTTGAAAGTGATTTTCATAAATCCTCTTCAAAATAATTGAATGAATTTTTGTCACCGTTTCATTATTGAGCGATGAAATAAATATTTCAACGTAGAATGGCGTTAGATTTTCCGATTGCGGTATTTTCCACTGATAGAGCGTGAAGAACTAACTCATTGAGTCATTACACGTATAAAATTTGAGGGAAACCGTTGGTTTTCTTACCCACGCCATTGTCCCAGACCCTCAACGGTTAATGGCATCGGGTAAATGAGGATGGTTAAGTGCACCGCTAGGAGAGATTTTATTTTTTATTGTCGTGTCAGCCTCTGTCACAAGCGTGAGTGATGGATCGATATGAAACTAAAACATTTACTATACAAGATAGCTTCCAGGGAGTCAGTGTTCTTTAAACGCGCGCCTATGAAAAGGAGAGGGTCGATAACAGTTCCATTTTCTCACGACAGAGCGCTCTCGCGTGCGGCCGAAGAGCCTCTGCGTCAGAAATACACAATACAGTCACTGAGTGGCGCTATGTCGGAACAGGTGGACATTTTGCTGTTTTGATGTTGTGTTTGTTGTCTTAAAAAATGACAGAAGAGGAATGCAGTCTGTCACTCCGCTCAACTTAGCCTCATCCTGATCTTTTTAATGTTCTCACTCTGAAAGGAATCAAACCAAGGTTAGTTTGTCATGCTTGCTATTTTATTTTAGTGAGTTTATGCGTAACATAATCACTCATCGAGCGAGGTTCGAGACGATACCTGTGATTTTATTATTCCTATGGTAACAGTGACGATATTGAAGTGCATCTCTTATGAAAAAATGCGAAATGTGGATTCGAATATTAGGTTTGGAAATGTGCTAGGTTCTGCTTGTGAAGACGAACTGTGCGTTTTTGGGTTGAAGGTGGAGCGCGAGGCTGGTTCCTTGCGTTCCTTCTATTTGCAAATGAAATCGCATATGCTTTTCTTTAAATTAAATGGGTGGGGGTGTAAATTGTGGTGTCTATGGTAGAGTAAAAATAATGGCCATTCAATTAAAATGTAATCTTTAATTGATTTCTGTTAGATCGTCCGCAGACTACGTACAGGTGCTACCTTGTGGCGGAATTTCAAATCTGAAGGTGTAAATTAACGCCTCCGAGCGATTATTTTGGCCTCCTATTATGGTTCGTGTCCCTAATTTTCAAGGGTTCCGTTATTCTGGCATAGATATCGATGTCACTTGCATCACTTCATCGCCTTGCTTCGTGCATTTAAAATTTAAGAGTCGAAATATCGGATTACTTTCGCATAGCGTCCTCATATTATTCCGCGATAGTGGTTCAGTGACCGTTCTCTAGTAAATTAAGCCTCAAAAACCTTTCTCTTAAATTGAACTTTCGTTTAAAGTACGGAGCCTTTGTCGTTCGGGGAAAATATTTTTTTGACCTTTTTTCGCATTTTCATTATTTCTTTCGGTCAGTCTTGATTGAGGGCATTATTTGAGCACATTTAAGTCGGTTTTTTGTTTTACTGTCATCGAATTAGCGTATATATATATATATATTCCCTGTTTTATTATTAACATACAATGAAGAACATTTTTTCGTGTGTTGCCTGATGACACAAATTGAAACGCCCTTGGCATAAGCGTTAAAGATGGATTCTTGAATTTTACTCGAGCAATTTACCCGTCGGAGTATTAAATGGATTAATTTCCCTCAATGATTCGCCCAGCATCTCTCAGCACTGGGCGATGGCATGAATTTTGACGTTGAAAAAAAATTCCCTTCCATCCAGTTCGCTTTGACGTCAGCTGTTCCATTTCCGTTACGTTTACGAGCATAATCAAGTTTGAAAATTCGGTTGGTAATACGAAAATATGTCCGCGTGGTATGTAAGTCTGTGATCAATAATTTATTTCGGGGATGTCGACTACCAATAAAGTGATCGGTCGATTCTTTGCCAATGGATACTACGCTTAGATTTCCGTCTGGCCTATCGTCCTTTACCTCGTGGACCTACGTTACTCACGGGACTTCCCAACTTCGTCCTACTCCTTTCTCTCTGCATCGCCGGCCATGCCTCCATCACCACCCACTCGCTCCCATCCTGCTGGTTGGAGGAAGCGAAAGGTGGTGTGGGTGGGTGGGTGGGTGGCTTGGGAGGAGAAGTGGTACCATCCATGATGTTTCGCAATTTCCTTCCAAGGAAGGTTTGCCTCTCCGGTGAGCGGCGCGTGTCCCCTCCCCTCCCTCCCACCCAACCCCTCCCCGACCGCTCAGAACCGTGAAACCGTGAAGCGCCGTCTTTCACCTGCCCCCCAAAGCACTCCCTTCCTCCGGACACCACCCACCCTACCCCGGTCGCCTCATGACTCCTCACATCTGGTTTCGGAACTGACGTCTCCGCTTTAAAAGCCAACCGCCACCCAGGGGGAGAGAGACCGTGACTTCGAGTGACTCAAAAGTCACCGAAAAGGAAGTGCGAGCACCGGGAAATGGACGCCTTGCCCGCCCTCGTTGTGTTCACTTGCTCACGCGAGTTCGATCACCAAACGGCAGTGACCCGTGTTCCACGAGAGGATTCGGTTTTACTCCTCGCCCCATACAGTGTCGTTGTTCCTATCTCTGCATCCGACGCGTCTGGGGCGGTTGGTCTTTCTTTCAACCAGTCAGTGACTCAACCTTTTTAAGTGTCCGCATTTTAAGGTGCGGTGAGGGGCCGTTCCCTTCCAACCGGCCGAGCCTTCCATCCCTTACGCAGTGTACGGTTCTTTTCCGGTGCCTTTTTCTTTCATTCTCTCTCTCTGGGGAGTGTTTCCGTAAAACCGACTGATTTGTTCGACGGGAGGCATTTGAGTTGGCGGAGAGGGAAAGGAGGTCCTCCGCTTCCATTCTCCGAGGATCCTCGGAAGGAAGAAGGTTGCCTTCCCGCCGCTATCAGTCGGAGACCCCGCGTGTGTCGAGAGTGGAACGAAGGGGTGTGCGGAGGGGGGCTGGGAACTCGGCTGCAACAGATGATTGTTTCCATGGACACCGCCAACGAACGGTGCCTCGCGACTGGAGCGTGGGATTGTGAAAGTGTGCTTCTCTTTATTAACAACAATAGCACGCGCCTTACCCACGAATTTCAGTGACTTGGTGTGAAAGTTCGTGCGTCGGAGGACTGGTGCTTGCTCCCTCTAATTAAGTTGGTGAGATAAATCTGTTCAATTATTTTATTTTTTAAGAGCTCTTCTTTCAACTTCGTGGGCGGCAGTGGTTTTGCTTTGGGGTGCGTCGGTTCGATAATTCCGGCGCGGTGAGTCGTCTTGGTGAATCATCGCGCGATGCGTTTTATTTTCTTTATTCTTGAGGCCATCACGCCGGCGCTGCCACCCATCACCACCGTTTAAGCGTCCGCCAAGTGGGCTTTTAATGATTCCCATTATTAATATCAATTGCCGACTCTGTGCGCGAGTTGTCCGCAAGGTCGGTGTCATGGTGTTGCTCAGTTTTCCCTCCCGACTGTTCACTTTCGTCTTTTGCGCGGGGAAGATCCGCGGAGGGGCCGCAATGGCTTCATTGGCGACGTGCCGCTAAGTGATTCTGCAAGTCGCGAAACTGTCCGCCTTTGATTGGCCTTGGTGCCCCGGTGAGGGGGGGGGGTGCCTTTTCTATTGAAATGGTCACTCGCCTCCTACGTGCTCGGCATGTCAAGTCTGTGGACTTAAGACCCCGAAACCTATTTCTCATTGGGATCACGTTTTCACCCTCGATTTCCTTTCTTATGGACGTAACGGAAAATGCTTGCCAATTTTTTTTAAATACAATAGGTTCGCAATTTTAAGTTCGGGAGTGCTCCTTACTTAATGGAGCTTCCAATCAGCGAAGGCATCAGGCGATGACATTGAAATGCACTTTGATTAGCGTAGTTTGTCTCCTCCCGGCGCGGGAGGTGTTTCTTTTGTTGGTACTCCAGAGCCTTTTAATTATATCTTCCGGGTCGGAAGCGCTCGTTGAGATCACCGCGAACTCCTCAGTGAATTTGGAATCCTCCCCTTCAACCTTTTATAGTCATCGCCATAGTTACCAAGGTGAAAAGTCACGCGTTAATCAAATAATTTGTTTATGTTCTAGTTTTTCTGCCTTGTGTGTTTTCACGAAGTATATGCACATTTTTTTTCGAAATTTTAGAAATCTCGTCATTTTCTCTCGCAATGGACTTAAATAAATTACACATAAGTGGTTAAATTATACTTATGTATGTTTAAATATATTCGAAATAGAACGCTCTTCGGCAACGCACAAATGTATAAAAAAACTGGTGTAGATTTTTTGAAACATAGAAACACAAAGAAAAGACGTTCACATATGTAGTTATGACAATTCTACGGCAAGTTTCTGATGATGACCGCCGTGCCGTCAAAATGTCGAAACTAAGTACGTGAGTTTCCTTTCTTTGTGGATCTATGTTTTAAAAATCAATCTGTATTTCCATGTAAATGATTGTGTCTCTGTATATGTGTGTGTGTATATATATATATATATATATATACACACACACACACCAACACACAGAACAATAGGTCTGATTAGGCACGCAGCTAAATTTGTTCTCAGGATCATCAACAAAAGGATAGAGAGTAGGGCAAATAATTACATAGGGGATGATCAGTTTGGGCTTAGGAAATGGAAACGCGCGCGTGATGCCATTGCAGTAATGAGATCATTAATCGAATAGAATACAACCAGGTGGTATTTGCCTGTTTCGTAGATTTCGGAAAAGCGTTTGATGGAGTGAATTGGGAAAAACTAATGATTATATTGCAGAAAATAGGAATAGATTGGAGGGAAAGGAGACTAATCCGCAACCTGTACATGTCTCAGACCGCTCACTAATACTGCCCATCCGTTCTCCGGGGAGTCCGGATGGGCAGTATTAGGAAGAGACGTAAGGCAGATTTGCCCATTATCACCGGTAATGTTCAACATATATGTGGAGGAAATGATGAAAGAGGCATGGGAAGAACTGGAGGTAGGAATGAATGTTGGAGGGGAATGTTCAGTTAGGTTTGCTGGTGACCAAGCTCTAGTTTCTCAGTCAGCCAAGGGGTTGCAAGCATTTCTGAGTGAATTGGAAACTCAGTGTGACAGGTATGGGATGAGAATCAATATTAATAAAACAAAGTTTATGCGATTTTCCAGAAAGAAAAAGGCGAAGCTAAAGATTGAAATAGAAGGACAAAAACTAGAGCAGGTAGAACAGTTTGCGTATCTGAGAAGTAATTTGGACCAACACGGTCAAAGTAGTAGGGACGTAAGGAGAAGAATTGCGCAAGGCAAAGAGGCTTTCACAAGGAGGAGGGAGTTGATGACAAGAACGTTGAGTAGGGACGTTAAGAAAGGACTCGTAAAAACTTTGATATGGAGCGTACGGCGCGGAAATGTGGTAATTGAAGCAGGAGGATAGACGTAGACTGGAGGCATTTGAAATATGGGTGTGGAGAAGAATGGAGAAGGTGAAATGGACAGAAAAGAAAACAAATGAGGAGGTACTTGGTATGGTGGGCGAAGAGAGGGGTTTGTTGGGTGAAATCCTATGGAGGCAGGAAAAGTGGATGAGGTGGGTATTGACCGGCAGTGGGATGTTGAAGACTGTATAGAGGGGAGAATGTTAGGCAAACGAGGAAAGGGAAGGAGCAGAATAGGGATGTTGGACGGAATGAAGGGAGGAAGAGTGTATTCAGAGATGAAAAGGGACCTCGTATAGAGTAGGATGCTGGATTGTGTTTTATTAAGAGTCACAGAGTATTTATTTGGTACTTGTGTCCATCCTTTTAACATACCTTAACCGGTAGATTACCTTATGATATATATACACAGTAATCAACCCGAAGGTCGATTTGGTAGGTGATGGCAGAGCTCGCCCAGTACTAAGCCCGACTGCGTGTGAAATTCACACATCAGGGAAGGGGGGGTAGTTCCTTTCTCTGTGCAGGTTATGGTTTCTCAGGAAGATCTGGTATCCGAAAAATCATATACGCGTATAAATATAAGCGTATTCTTTGCCTCGACTTAAAAGGTTAAGGCAATAGGGGCAGTGTTCTATTTATCTTCAAATGTCTCGCCTTAATCTTTTCCTTTATCTGTTTGGAGAGTGGATGGAGTGCGGATATGTATCGCCCACGTGTACCAAAAAAATGTTTCTGCTTTCCTTTTTGCAGAAACGATCATTGAAACACACTTTTAAGTGATGACTCATCACGATTGAGAGACCAGGAATTCAGCAAACAGATAACATGAGCCACATTTACGCAGTGATTTGACTAGACAGATGTTTGTCAAAATATCCTCCCTTTATCTCCCTTGTTTGGTGTTGTGAAATTAGTAAATAAGAGTTTGCTACCGCCCGACCACGTTGGTTAATGTCGAAGTTTATTCTATGCCTTTTATATTTTCAAAACACTGTCCCATATGAGGTGGTACTCGTCTGTGCGTATGAACAGGGAATCTGCTGACCCCCTTTACCCCCGAATGGATTTGGAAGCTCTTAAAAAAAAAAAAACCATCGGCTCGAATAGTATGTCACACTCGGAGAAACACATTTGTTGTCGCGCCTGCATTCCTTGGAATTAACTGCCGCCGCAGTCGGAGGCGTCGATGTCGTGTTCGAAGTATTTCACAATGCATTTTGAGTTCGCTCGTGGGTGAAGTGGACACTATCGGCTCTTTTGAGTGTTAGCGAGCAATTTTGCGGGTGATTTGACGTCGATAACCAAGAGGCCAAACCAAAAATATATTTTAAAACTCTTGATAGACGAGAACGATCGGTAAATAAAACCTTTCAATCCCTTTCCTCTGGCACATTGGCTACACGATATAAAGTTGAAATAATGTCAATCAGAAATGCTTTATCGACGTCTTTAATCTCTTATGCAATGCGCAGACATGTCGCGGCGTAACTCAGGTCCCCTCCTCTTTATCTCGCAAGCCTCATGGTCAGAGAGCGGACGTTTTAAACCCGAAGGTTACCATTGGAGGCTCCCCTCTCTTCGGCTAAATACTCATATCCGCGGCGCGTGACCGTTTAAAAAATAAAAAAAAGCACGGCCTTAGAAAACTCGGCGGTTCGCGGCATTTCCGTTTAAATAAATTAGACAAATATAGTGCGTCTTCTGTTAATCGCGTTAGCGTCTACGACGATGCTTAACCCTAATGGTGCCTGGCCTGGTTGGCGAAAGGGGGAGATCATCTCTGTTGAGTATATATGTTACGTTATCAATGGAATTGGATTCCGCGCAGTAGGGTGGAGTAACCCGGGCAACCGCCAAAGGGCCCACCGTACCTAAAGCCGTGACGGACAGGGCCAAGTTTCTGTACAACATTTTTATCCGACATTGGGACGAGAAAACCGCGTACGACGACTTGGAAGGGCTTAGTGTGACATACCTCACCTTCACTGCCGCGAGGGCTTTGATATTACTCCTCTGTGGGGGAGTGAAATGTCCCGTCTTATTCCGACTCGTATTTACGTATACTTGGCGCATCACAGGTACCGTTGTTTACAGTTCTCGCAATTACGTGCGTTGTTTTGTCATTGTTGACTACGCCACCTCACCATGCTCGCTCCTCGTTGGTAGTTGCGTAACATTTCTAGACATTTTATGTGCGTGTACTCTTCTTTTCCGTCACGCTAATCATACTCTTTCAGTTTAGTCCAGTATGAGAACTGCCCTTAGGAAACTTTCCCCGTATTACCCCCGGCATTTTGGGACGAAAAATGTTTTTATGGGTAAAAATCATATAGACGAATGGTCTTTGATATCGACGCAAAAATCCGCACAAAACGTATCCGAATTAAATTGTTATTTTCGTCAAAAATCATCGAATGATCTAAAATAGGTTAAAATAAAATGACAGTGAGTTAAAATAAAAGTTTTTTCGGTTCTGAAGGGTGAAGAAACTAAGAGAAAATATACCGATCTGGACCAAAAAGTTCGAATAACTTCGCGTAGAATCATTCTTCCGGACCCGGAAAATTCACAAGGGCATCAGGTGAACCCAGTCGTAGGGGACAGTTTGCAATTTGCAACTGCAAATTTCCCTACTACGACTTAGGCCGAATTGAATTGTACGTGTATATTCAGCAGATTGAGGCGAGATGTCGTGGAAGTTCGTCATTATGGGAAAACAATATTTGCACTTTTCCACAGATTTATTCGTAACGTACAATTCGCGTTTCAGTTCATCGAACCATCTTCAGGTGTAAGCCTTGCACCTTAAGATGTTTCAATGAACTGATTCGCGTCGTACGTTGCAAATAAATCTGTGGAAAAGTTCAAATTTTGGTTTCCCATAATGAATTATACGTGCATTAACCGAAAAAGTTTTAATCTACTTTTAATTACCTTAGTATCGTAATTGGTTTATAATTAAATGCAAAGACTTTCTTCGAGAGCGAATTCTTGGGAACAGCAGAAACACAGGCCCATCGCTTAAGAGAGAAATTAACGGAACAATAGTTGGAGAAAGAAAATGGCCCACATCTGAAAAGAATAATTAATTCGGAACACGAAGCTCTTTTTAACTTTTAGGAGTTCTGGCAAAGAATGACGGCAGCTACGACTCCGATATCCTGCCTCTAACAGGCGCCTAATTATATCCCTATAATTTATTAACGGATAGATCGCATGGTTTTGGAACCCTTTATTATTCTCTCTTAACCGCGTCAAGTCGAATACCGCGATTAAAGTTTTAGGAAATCGATTTCAAGCGTCCCATTATACGACCTCATCCAATGGGAATGAATCATGGCCGTTCCCTCGCGAAGATAGACGATCGAACACAATAAAATAGAATTATTGCGCTCGGGTTCATTGCCGGAATAAAAACTGGTGCCGTTGGTGATCGTGTTCATCGACGGGCCTCGCCCACACGAAACCACAGAGGACCTCATGGTCAATCTCTATTTCCCAAATGCAATAAAAAATTACGATTCGAACACTTTACCTTTGGCCATTAAATAATATTCCGTCTCTGGATTAGCGATGAGGGAAATTCCTTGCTTCAAACTTTTTCACTACCGCGTGAGGAAAGTTTTCGACCTCTTTGCATCATTAATTACTACCACGGTTAGATTTTGAATTATGGACACCCAAAAACGTACAGCAGAAAGTAATGCTACGTCCTGATTGTGTTTTTTTAATAATGTCGGAATCCGGACTGCTCTCGAGCAAAGTAGAAAATGTTACCGGAGACCTTCGCAAGAAAACTTACCCACCTCCCCCACGGGGGGGGGGTGGAAGGGGGGGAAGTGGTGCAATCCATTACATGTAGTTTCGCGCACGCCATCCGAAATGCAATTCACCTCCCCGCTGGGTGTTAAATAATCTTCTTTGTTTTTTCCTCCTCGTCATTTTTTTTATGACTCACGACCGGGAAATGAAAGAATTTCCTTTCGCGTGCCGCTGAATTTCACGGCCCCTCTCCGCGATCCGTTTGTTTGCCCACGTAAATAATTTCCCCAGCAACTTCCGTCTGGGCCGGGAAAGGGCGCCTCCTCGCGGGCGCCCTGCCTCCGTCGTCCCGTCCCGTAATTAAAAGCCCCCCCCTCCCCCGTATTGAAACGCACCCGGACGCCGACGCCTTGTGGTGCATTCCGCTCCTCTTATTTTATTCATCCCGATGACGAGAGGACTGACGTCGGGGAACCACAGGGGAAGGGGTCGGCGACTAGTTCGAAGGCTTCGCTTTGATTATTAGGTGCATTGTTTTTCTGTAATTCGGATGGGAAAGCTCTTCCCCAGAAATATGTCTCGCGTGGAGAGAGAGAGAGAGAGGGGGGGGGAGCTTATGACGTGCCATCGCCATAAGCCCTTATCGGATGGGTCGTTGATCCTTCGGAGGAAGAAAAATCGCCGTGGAAATGAGGAACGCATCACGTTTCATATTTATGCTCTGTCCCAAAAGTAGTAGGACTGAGCCGATTAAAAGAACATTTATTGTCAGAGTTGATAAATTCACTCAAAAGTCTTCCAAGTAGTACCCTTTTGCGTCCACGCATCGCTGCCAGCGGGTTTCCCTCGCTTCGTACGCCTTCTGGAATTAGGCGCCTAGAATGGTGATAAGCTCCCTCGTCACGGCCTGTTGTAGCGCGTCCACCGAGTCGTCGTGACGTCCTTTCAGCACGGATTTGAGGCGGGGAAGAGGGAGAAGTCTGGTGGGGCGACGTCAGGGCTGTAGGGTGGCTGAGGCATGGTCGAGAAGCTCTTGGCAGATCCGCGTGCGAGTCTCCTTTTGTTCATCCGAGAGCGTCCGCGGCATCAACTTCGTACACACCTCTCTCATGCCCATGGTATTTGTCAAAAGTCGATGCACATGACTTTTAGGGATGCCAAGTCTATCAAAAACCTAGCAAACACTTAATCTGCGATCCCTGTCAAACAAAGCCTTAACTTTTGCAAGATGCCCGTCGGTTTTTGAGGACTTAAGGACGTCCTGAACGTTCGGCGTGATAAGCACTTTTCAAAATAAACTTTTCGCTTCCCTGTATCTCTTTAGTTCGTTTGCAAACTGTGTGCAAATCCCCCTTCCCTGCTCGGAGATCTACAGGTAATGAATGGTACGCTACAATCCCTTCACTGGCGTGGAAATACTGATCTTTGCTTTGGTTATCTCAAACGAGTACTGACCTCATGGCATCCGACTTCCATTCTCTTCCCTGATGGTCTAGTCTTGTCTTCAATATTTCCACGTCTTTAATATTTAGATTTCATTCTTTGCCTCACTCTCTTGGCTCTTACAATTCGCCCCTGAGCGAGAAGAACGCGTGTGTACGTGACGAGCATAACATCCATCATTACGTCGTTTGATCGAAATGCGAAATCGAAATGCAGTAAAAAGTGAATAATAATATGCGTGGAAAATGATCGTCGCCCGTAGCTGTGGGAAGCGAGATAGTTTTAAATTGTTACAAGGAGGGATATTTTCACTTTACAATTATTTCAGTTTAATGTCAGTTAGTCATCTTCTAAATCATTTCATATAAATTAAATTTTCATTAGATTAGATTTAAATTAGATTACACATTTTTAGGCACAGTATTGAAACAAAATGAAATAATTTACTTTGTAATTTTACACACAAAAATGTGAAGAATTAAAAAATTACGGTTTAATTGGTGATGGTAGAGTTCACCCAGTACTAAGCCCTATACGGCGTGTGAAATTCACTCATCAGGGAAGGGGGGGGGGCAGTTCCTTATTACGCTGTGCCGGTTATGGTTTCCCAGGAAGACCTGGTAACCGAAAAATCATATAGCTTGGGTGGAGCTGCAGGTACCTGGGTTGGACTTGTCCGGGAATTGAACCCAGAACCTCAGTAGTCAAACGCTCTACTCCCTGGACTACCGCCACTTACACACACTTGTATGTGTAGCGACAAAATGCTAGTGATCTGTCTAAATATTAGTGCTGATGGCACATGAATTTAATGGCAGTATTGATGGCTTTATTTGAGGAACATGAGCGAGAGAAATACTCTCTTGTAGTTAGTGTTAAATGAATAAAATATTGGTCCAAACTCTGACCTCCCTTCGGTCATTCCTCCGATAGAGATAGGTGAAGTCTCTCGCTCTCCTTACTGCTCCCATCATCTGTATCGAACGGAAACTTTTCCACCTGGCCTGGACACAATCGCCATCATTTGCACTGCGGAAATAATTCCCCTTTTGAAGATCGCAAAACCAATGCCACTCTTCGGAGTTGCTATTTTCGACGCGAAAAGCGAATTTTTTTTCGGAAATGAAATGAATCAGTATTAAATTTTTATTCACGTCATCATTGAGACCCGAGAGTCAAACAAGGGACGAGAGTCACAACCTCCATCTAAATCCTTGCTCAAAAAAACCTTGAAAAGCAATATTATGCATTTCACAGTGATTTATTAATTCCCCTTCGATGACTTTCAGGAGCGGTGAAGGGACGAGTCACGGATTTTTTTATCACTTATGAATTTCCATTGTTAAAAGGAAAATAAAACATCTGTGCCCTAATAGAGAGCAAGTTTTACCTGGTTTAATTGGGAAACATGGACGAATAATATTAATTTTCTTAGAGTGCAAACGTTTCAGTACACCACGTTATATGCATCACAGGTTGTTAAGACTTCCTCTCAAGCATCTCAATAGAACCGAAACCAAAATGTACATGCTCTGTTCCAAAAAATAAGTAGAATGAATCTGGGGAAAACCTTATTGCGGATCAAAGTACAAATCATTTAAATCTTCAAAACAGCACCCCCTGTGCATCAACACACTGATGCCAGCGCCTCTGCCACGCTTCTGGTACGCTTCCTGGTAGGCCTCGACTGGCATGTCGTTCAGGCACCTCGTCACGGCTTCTTTGGCATAATGCATTGGTCCAAAATGGCACTCAGAGGGGTTTTACTTGGGTCCTACTCAAAGGCCCCAGTAACCACATGTTATAAAATTCGGGTCACAGTGGTCCAAGAGGTACAGGGCAAGATTGTCACACTAGCAGCAGTCTTCCGATATCACCTTGGAGATCATCTTAGCACACCTTTCTCTTGGCTAAATCTTCTGCGAGAATGCAATGCGCTTTGGTTTTCGGAATTTTTCTCTCTTCTGCTTTCACATCCTGACACTTTGGGGTCAATTGGAATTGAGCATGTGTCTCACTTTTTGCATATTTCATCACACTGTGTTGTTGTTGATGGATGTGTCGAGGGCAATCCTTGTCGCCAACCTCATCTCTACCCTCCCGGGAACATCCTGTACGAGTAGAAAACCATCACTTGGCACATTTCTCCATCTCCATAAGTATCCTTTACCATGGCCATGGTCTCCGAACACCAATTTCCCGAATTTAACACAAATCATTATCACATATCATTGCTTCATAGAAAGTGGCATCGTGAATTCGTGACGTGACCGTAGAACAGAGGTCCTGTCTAGCAGTAATCCGCCGACTGTAACGGCCCGCAGACATCTGACGCGGGTCGTGTTGCTTTCCCAAGATCTCTCACCCCTTTTCCCGCCACAAATCGTCCCACTCCACTCGTCGACTTCGCTAGGAAGAATCGTTTTACTTACTTTTTGGGACAGTCCCGGTATACCTGCTACTGTGGCGACCACAAACGACCTAACAGCCTTAAACGAATTTGAGAAAGTAGGTTAATGTCCTTTTTTGTGAGTTTATCCACGGGAAATGGACCTTGCCTATGTGTTCATGCCAAAAAAATGAATTTTCTAAGAAAAAAATAAATTGGTTCTGCCACTGTGCCCCCGCCTATGCATTTCTGCTGAATTCTACGTCCGAAATCTGTTTCAGTGTTAGTCTGGCTTGAAAACAGCCGATTTCAATTTTATTGATACAGAAAACAAATTTGCAAGCGTTCCGGGACGTCAACGACATTACAATGAGGGAACCAAATTCCAAGCTGTTTTAATGGCGTCGTCCGAGACAATTCACGTATTATAGCACTCCAGAACACCTGTCAATTTTATCCAATGAATGCATGACTATGAACTATGGCGAAAGTGTTTTTTTTGCGAAAAATATTGTTTGCAAGTTTTTTAACGGAGAAATGTCGTTGTACATCTCAATCGGGAAGTAACAATTTTTTATCGTTGCTTTTCTATTATAACCGTTTGGTCCGAGTTCGTTTTTTATTGTGAAAACGCATGTATTGTTCTTCTACATCACTTTTAAAAAGTGCCTTTCAAATGATTCAAAGAACACAAATGGAAAATACTCAAATGAGCAAATATTTAGGAGCTTTACTTCATTTATCATGTTCATCTTACTCAACTATTTGTGTTTCAGCCTGTGTCGGTCGGTGTTCTTCTTTCTAAATTGGTACATTATAAATTGAACACATCCCCGCCTGTGGTGGTAAGATTATACTGGCGTTAAATCTTTGCCTTATTGGGAAATCAAGCTGTTGTAGGTCAATTTTATTTTCGGCCCGTTTATTCTGGAACATTAAGTGCTGCCGACCTCTCCGACGCACTTAAATTCTATCGCTTACCTAATAAATAATCGGAGATGTTTGGGAGAAAAAAAGATAACCAAAAATACATTACGTGGAAATCCTGCTTAACATGAGGGAGGGAGGCCAATCGAACGCTTAAGAAACTCATATCTCGGGGAAAGCGATATTTAATCACCGCTTGCGAAGAGGGAGACATTTTAAGTTATTATGGTCGTTAATAGTGAAGTATGTTGTTACATTTCCGTGCACTAGCGTGGCTTTTTGCATGTTAAACAGTTGAAACGAGCGATTGAAAAAGTCGCTGCAACGTTCCCCGGGTAATTGTGAACTGAAGGGCGCATTCCACCGGAATGGCTGTTTATTCAAACGATTCGTTGCTTTTCTTAAATCAAGCATCTTGTTTTATACCTCTGAATGTATATTTCCATAAATGAAATGATTTGTATGAAGACATTCCGAAACGTTTTGAATCCAATTAAAATAAAATATTTGAATCCGATTTCGCATACGTTTTGACATTTTTGTGTTTATGCGACGAGTAAAATTCATCTGATTACGAGTACAATTAATGCCGGGGTGGGATGTGAAATATTCAATAAAAAACGTCGGCGATGTCAATAGAAAAGACTCCCAAGCCAATTTGTGCGCCAAAAGAATACTCAAATACTAGCATGCACGGTATGAGAAACAGAATCTTAGTATAAACATTTACATAATACCCTTTAAGCCGCCGAAAGGGCGTGCGGTGGGGGGTGTTTGGTCACCACCGGTAAAAAGGAACAAAGCCACATGCAAAATCAACACATATGTACACGCAAAACTAAACCCACAGTGGCGTATCCATTCATGCAAATACATCTGCTATCATCTAACAATAAATTGCACCTTAGGATACTGTAAGAAATTTATCCAATAACGTGCAAGCTGGAATTTGAAAAGTAAAATGGTGGAATTCCACTACCACATGGACATATAACATACAACGGTCTCCTCCCTCGAAAACACAGGTAGGGAATGTGACCCAACGCTGCAGGTAGCGGGAGGGTCCCCCCACAGAGAGAGAGAGACGAGGGATGATACATACGTATTGTCTTGGGAGTAGCTTCCATCGATATCAGTGAATGTTTAATTTGAATCGCTTTAAAAATGTCTTAAGTAAGTTTTCAATTCCATTAGTTCGACATTTAGTTTTTTCTTTCTATTTAATACTTTCTATTTTTAATTCCTTAATTGCGTGCATGTAGACACACTTCCCGGGTAATATCTTGTGTAAACATATTATTTGGTTTACGTTGACGTAAAAATACAATGTCGTATTGAGAATAAAGTTTAGTTTGGACCAGTAAAAGAGACAAGGGATTAATTACCCACAACACACAGCATCTCCAATCTCCCGATATTCGCACATCTCTTCAGGTGTAATCACGTCACTTCCGATGGAGTCGGCGGATTGTTGAGAGCATCTTTTATTTTCTCTGGCGTTTCTCAATTAAGCAATTCATTAACGCCTCCATCGTATCTATGAGTGTACAACCGAATTTTGCGACGCCGATTTTTCTCTCCCCCACTTTCTCTAGGGTTCAACTTCCTTGCACCTATATACAGGGTAAGGCGCTTAAATCCGGACAAATTTCAATTTGAATTTCCCGTCTTATCGTAGTTCCACTGGATGTCGCGACTGGCGTTCTTGAAAGCTATAGGCATCTAGTAAACAGTCATAACCTCACCCTGTACATAATAAGGCGCCCTCGCGTCACCACGACCGTTGTCGGCATCCCCCCCCCTCCCCCCCCCTCGCACCCCGTAACGCCAGAGCGGTTTCCTCTCTCATGAACTTCACACGCCCTCCTCTTCATAACTTTGCGGGAAACCCTTGTACTTGGGACGAAAGTTTCAATTCGTACGGTCCTCCATTTTCTTATCGTCCGCCCGAGGAACTAAGGTGGAAATTCGAAAGGATAAGAATATTGAAGAATCAGCAAATTTCCGAACAGGTTTGGGAAATATAAAACCTTTTTCGCTCTTTCCGCGATCCAGGCCAGATCTACATCCATGCACTACCCATGAAAGCATTCGGAAGGACGTGTTGCGGGGGGTGTTATGTCACCAGCCGTATTATCACATACGAGGTGTGTCCTATCCGACCTGCGTTCATATCTCCGCATGGGTGCTGTACTTCGTCATCCGGGCCGTGTGGCATCCTTCGAAGTAGTCCCCATTTGATTGAACCACACGCTCCCAGCGGTGCTTCCACATCTTAAAGCAGTCCTCGAACGCAGATTTCGGAATGGCCTTCAGCTCGCGCGTCGCATTACTCTGAATCGTCTCGATTCAACCGCTTTCCTTTGAGCGCCATTTTCAATTTTGGGAACAACCAAAAGTCGCAGGGTGCTATGTCGGGACTGTACGTAGGCTGGCGAAACTGCAGAATCTCCTGAGTTTCACCAAAAATTGCTGCACAGGGTTCGATGAATGCGCTGGCGCGTTATCGTGGCGAAGAAGCCAGTCACCAATTGACCAGAGACGCAGTCGTTTTCTCCTCACGGCATCACGCGATCTTTTCATAACTCCAACGCAATATTCTTTGTTGATCGTCTGACCTCTTGGAGTATATTCGTAGTGCACAACACCCTCATAATAAAAAAATAATTAAAAAACGCAGTTCGGATACTTTTTTGGACACACCTCGTATATTGCAATACTTTCTCGAAGACACTGAGTCTCCCCATGAGACACCGAAAGGGCAAGCGAAATTGAAGCGATCGAACTCACCATTCATGAAACATTCGTTTTGCACATTGCAATGGTTTTACTGTTGGTAACCGCTCCACTGGTTGCTCTTAACAGGGCAAATGAACAAAACCATTAAAAAGAGTCAACTGCAACGCGGTCAGCAATTGATATAAATTATCTTCCTATATGAATTATCTTCTATTACTCTGAGTGCCTAATCCCAGAGAACGTGAGCTAAACATGACGACCCCTCTTCAAAGACAGACTTGATTTTCCCTCCCCGCCGAATGAAAACTTCTGTCAAGGAATTAGTTCGTTAAAACGGTGGAAATTCGAGGGAAAGCAAACTTTTCTCTCAAGAGGTTGAGAAACCCTGGAGTGAGATGAGGACGACACGCGTTGATACTAAGCGCCTGTTTTATTCAATAAGGAAATGAGGGAAGAATTAAAGGAGCGTGGAGGGCGGAAACTCAGACGAATCTTTCGTGCGTCGCATTTTGCGCGGACGCCGCCGTAAAATATGCATCGACAGCTTTTATCTCAGTCAGCAGCAAATGTCATTCCATGCCCTTTCTCCCTAACACTCTCAAATCCACGGTTTACGGCACGGAAGTGTTCATGATCGCACGGAAACGTGCCGCGTTAACCCCTCTGCTGTGAAAATACATTTGTCTCGGTCAATCAGAAACAAGTTTCCACGTCGATGGCCTTTAATGCGCAGATGAGCAAGTGACCCTGGGGACATTTGAAAGAGGAACGGTGGGAAGTGGTTTTCCATTAGCGCGGGCGACGAAACATGCCAGCTGAAATACATATATATATATATATATATATATATATATATATATATATATATATATATATATGTATATATATATGTATGTATAAATATATATATATACACACACATATATATATATATATGTATGTGTATAAAAATATATATATATATGTATAAATTAATATTATTTTATTTCATTTCATCGAAAAAGTTTTCTCTGAGAGAAACCAACTGTGAACATTTTTCCCTTCCTTCGCGTTATATATATATATGTAATGGAGAGGAATTATGGTCGATATTTTAGGGGTCGGTTGGCCGAACTCCAGATAAAAACGAGTCCGGAAGCCGGTCGCTGTGCAATTCCATTTGAAATATAGTACCTTTCGAGATAGAGGTAAATTTATTAATGCTAAAAAAGATTTAACCAAAAAAAGGTGGAGAAATCTTTGCAGTGGGTTCAGTCCAACTTGTGGTGAGAAGAACAAGATGGAATCTTATTCTATTGTTTGTTTGCTCTCTTTGGTATCTTTCACACTTAAATACTGAACCGATTGTCGTCATCACAGCCGGCGCAAATTAAATGCAACGTGGCCCTCGTCCAGGTGGGGGGGGGGAGCGCAAGATAGTAATTGGCGATGTTTATTGCCGGGAATGTTACTGAAGATCCACACTCCAAAGAACGTGTGAGGGGCAAAATATTGAAGACGAATCTCGCCCGGCAGGGATTAGCTTCATTGTGATTTTGAGTCCCGTTTTGGTTACGTCAAGAGGAGAGCAAAAGTCCTGATTGTCCTCGAACAAAAAAAAAGTCGGGGGGGAGCAAATCGTCAGAATGCACACCGCACCAAATACCGCCTTTTCGGACTCGAGGTCAAGACTTTGGCATGGTGTTGCTCCCGCAAGGCTACTCTACACGCCGTGACCCACAATTGTACCTGCATAACCTTAGACCGACCGTATGATGGTGATCATTCATTGGCTGCCCCTTGGTCAAAGTCGAAAATGTGCACAGGACTTAGTCGTATTTTGACGGGTTCTCATTTTTATTTTGCTAAGAATACCCGATTGCAAAATTTAATTGGCTACCGATTGTTCTTTTGTTTTAATTTTACTGCTCAGGTGGGGTGACTTTCTTCAAGAAATCATGAATATTTAGAGCATATGGGGAAACCGAAATTAAGGTATCTAAGTGTAAAATATTTTGGGTCGTTACGTGCAATTAATCTCTTTAAGTGTTCACTCAAGGGACTGGAAGCGGACAGCAGCCTTGCTTCCCGTATCGTTAGCATTTTCTAAATTAAATGAGAACGTAGATGTAGCTCAGGAAAGGAAAAAAAAACTCCACTTTAAGGCGCGGAAGGGGCGGATAGATCATTTAGATAGAAGACCCCTGGAGGCCTTTTAATAAAAACGAGAATCCCGTGAATCAACATTTAAAAAAAAAACCATCGAGTCGTGCCTTTTCATTTATTTTGCACTTTCTCAAAGAGTGAGATGCTCAGAAAGTGTACATATCCGCGATAAAAATCAAATTTAATCAAAAAAATGAATATTTCAAGGTCTCGGGTCACGCATTGTCCGTTTCAGGGATCTGCCTGAACGCGCAGACCACTTTAAGCATCAATTGCGAAACTCTCGCGTTCAAAACGACTCCATTTTTATCAGTTGATTATTAATGTTTGTGCTTACATCGCAACATGTTTACACCAAGATTACGTAAGAATCCCGAAGAGGCGCTTTTTATTTTACATCCGAATGTGTCTCATGTTGGAGGAGATGTGTGCGATATTCAGCCACGACTGAGGTCCGTTTTGAAATGATAATTAATCTCGGGAAAATCTAAGGACGGCGTCGTGGCCTCTATGGCACGGCAGGGTGTTCCTTCGGGGTGGCCGGCGAGGTGAACGTCAAGGGAGTCTAGTTGCGACAATGAGACATTTCCCATGAATAGAATATTTTGAGGCGTCACTTTGTGGAAGCGATTATTCATATCGGAAAAGAAAATACTTTGTTCGTCCACGTATATTTTATTATGCACAATTTAGTTTTCGACTTACGAAGTCATCATTACGAGCCTACTTTTGAAATCGAGGAAATACTCCGAACAGGTGTGCATCGGCAAATAGTATGACCGCGCTGGAAGCATAAAATGTAGATCGATTGCAAAAGAAACACATTGACGTAATCTTTCTTCGCTCGCATTGATCTCGATTGATACACGCCTTGACTGAAGCATTAAGATCTGGAGACTTATTAATGATTTCTCCGTCTTTTTCGTGAATAACGTCCCAGCATGCCTTGCGCCGTTTCCTTCGTGGTCAATTTCCAGACATACCATAATTTCCACAAGTGTGTCGCCGGCGTGACGAGGGTCGGGAAGAGGTGAAAACGTTCTTTGTGTGGGCATTCATTGGCGATCTGGCCCTTCGGACCATCAGAGTGACGTAAACATATCACATGCCAAGTGCCTACAAGTATTGAATGTCAATATAACGAATGTTTTTACCTTTCTCCGGTTACATACACACATGTAGTACCCTGCAAGCCACCGCTAGGGTGTGTGGCAGGGGGTGAATACACCCTTATCGTTCTTGGGAAAAATTAAATCTAAAGTCTATTTGTTCTAAACTTAATCTATCTCATTCATTGACATGATCTACCGTAGTAAGATGGGAGTAATAACAAATGGTCAAAATCATCGCTAAAGAGACATCCTTCCAATTAAAATGCCAGAGATTTAATATGTAATTTCACCTTACCTCAGCGAATGATCTCCAAGATCGCCCATTCACGGATTTTTTGTGAATCCGTGAATGAAATAAGGTGCAGTATAGTGCGTCAAAATGAAACTTCATTGGTAGCATCGAATTGGGGTGGTTTTAAAAATATTACCCATAGTAATCAACTCGGTGATTTGTGTTTCAACCGTTCTTCGATTGAAAATATTCAAACCAATGGAAATGCTCCTCCTCTCGAGAGAATGTTCGCGATTTACACCCAAAAATAGTCAAACGGCCGACAATTTATGTTTTCGTATTCAAGCAGAATTATCGCCTCGAATTATTGCAGTCGGTGGATGTGATTTGTTGTCTCCGGCGTGACTTTATGGGACTCAAATATCTACATCTACATAATACCCCGCAAGCCGCCGCAAGGGCGTGTGGCGGGGGGTGTTAGGTCACCTACCATAAAAAGGAAATATACCACATGCAAAAGAAACAACACGGAAAATTACACCCACAGCAGCGCACACACTCATGCAAAAATCCCTTCATCCAATACTCATGCAAACACATATACCGCAAAACAACTAAAAACCTGCACCCCATGATGCAGCACGAAAGCCATCCTACAACACGGAAGCCAGGACACAACAAGCAAGAAATTGAAACATCACTACCACATGAAAATGTAACACGAAACACTCCACCCCCAAAGAGTCTGTAAAAGGCAAGGAATGCGACCCAACGTTGCAGGTAGCAGGAATTTCCCCCCGCGGAGAGGGACGAGGGATTGAAAGGGAAACTTAAAAACAGATGAACAGAACACGAATGAGGTCATTCGGAAAGAATGGGTTATTATAACAAAACGCATAAGGTTAGTGGAAGAGCATGCATTTAAATACAACTAATTATTTTTTATACGCTGAGGGTGGCAAGTGGAATTTTTGCTATCTATAACCCTGCAGTTGCTATCCCGTATTGTCCGTGGGAAGAAGGAGTCCTTGAGTCGGCTAGTTCTGGCATCTATTTCCCGAATTTTATATGCATGATCCGAGCGACCAATGTATGTGGGAGTACGAATAATTTGCGAGACCTCGGTGCTGAAACATGCGGATCTAAATTTATTTAATAAATATAAATTATTGAAATGAAAAAATCAAATGCGTATGGTTTGGAATGTTTGGTTCGCCAATGAGCGTGCAGATCGCCTTTGGGTGCACGCACAGAGCGAATGCTGTGCTGGAAACCATGGTCCCCTGCTTAACAGAAGATGAATTCCCTCCTCCATGCTTGGAACCGTCTTCTGGAAAAGAACTACGTGGTCTGGGCAATAAAAGCGCAAACTGGTGCAATCTGACGGCCATGACGCGGACTACAGCCCCGCCCACTAGCGCCGCTAGTTTCCTGAGACCCAATGAGCCACCTGTGTTTGGCGGATCGTCGAGCTGTGCGTATTGTGCCAGTTATGCTAGTTTCTGTTGTCCTTGTTTTTACTGCTTGTCGAAAATGGAAATTGAAGAAATCGCGGAGCAACGAATCAAGTTTTTTAATGAAGTGCGGTGTAAAAGTTTTCAAGAAATTACTGAAATGTTGACAGCTGTTTACGATGAAAATGCTCTGAAGAAAACATCCGTTTTCAAGTGGATTAAGCGTTTTAAAGATGGCCGACAAGACGCCACGGATGATGTAAGGCCGGGACGACCGTCAACCACGTGTGTTTACGACAACATTGATCGTGTGCGGTCCCTTGTCCTTACCGATCGCCGAAAAACTGTCCGAATGATAGAAGCTGATGAACTGAATTTAGGAAAATTAACAGTGAACACAATTTACTAAAACTAAAAAGCCAAACTTCCCAGGACTTAAAAAGTTTTTATGGCCTCAGCTCGCGTAATTTTTGAACAGAGTAGTATTTAAGAAAAATCATTTCGACCTGCGGTGTCTGTAGCAACCTGCAGAGTAAGATCATTGCGAGAGTATGAATGCCAAGCTGCACCAATACCTCGTGCACCGAAAGCGATGCGGCTTAGGACTCTTGGGAGGTCATTTAGGACGATGGTGATCGCAACGGTGGGGAATGAAATATTGTGGCAATAAATTACGCCGACCTTCATTTGCGGTTTATCTTAAAGGAAAAGGACGATTTCATTGGGATGCATTAAGTCAGGAGTTGGTGATTCGTAGCTTTCGGTGCAGTGTTGGCCAGACGTCTTCCTTTCATTCCCCCCCCCCTCTTCACTAGCGCCCAGAGGCATGCCGGGAGGAGAGTTTGACGCCCGAGTCTGAGTCTCTCTCTCACTCTCCCAATGGAGGAGGGACGCGATGCCGCCGCAAAAATCCTCGCTCCGGCGAGAACTTAAAAGGTACAGCGAAATGGGAAAGCCGCCAAAATGAACGAAGTTGGTGCGAGTCGCTGGATGGGTCATTCGGAGAATCTGTTGCGGGGGTGGGGGGGGTGAATGGGGGAACAATATGTTCCGGTGAGATTCCAAATGCGTTCTCTCCTCTCCGCACGACGGGCTGAATAATCACGGCGCAGTGCTGCCTGCCCCAAGTCGGTCACGCTCGGAAACGGAAGCGAAAGTAACGGGAAAATCTTCAACGGGAGCTCATGAACGAGAAAAATGGGAAATTCACCAGTGCCTCGCTCCACTTCCGCTCATTGCCGCTCGAATGGTTTAACATTTCCCCTCCAACATTAGCATACTAATGCATGACAAAAAAATGATGGTAGTCCAGGGGGTAGAGCGTTGGACTACTGACCAGAGGGCCCGGGTTCGATTCCCGGGCAAGACAATCTGGGTACCTGAAGCTCCACTCAAGCTATGTGATTTTTCAGGTACCATATCTTCTTCCTGGGAAACCATTACCAGCACAGTATATTAAGGAACTGGCTCCCCTACCATTATGTATGCATTTCACACGCCCTATAGGGCTTAGTACTGGGTGAACTCGGCCATCACCTACCAAACCGACCTTCGGGTTGATTACTGTTTATGGTTATAGATTTTTTAAACATAGAAATACAAAGAAAGTACACTCACATATGTAGTTTTGACGTTTCGACGGCAAGGCCGTCGTCTTCAGAATGGCGTTCTCGGGGAAGAGCGGATAGGACATGTGCGGGGGAGAGGTGAGGGAAGGAGAGGTAAGGGACCAATAGGAAGTGAACAAGGGGGTGGGAGGGGATATGTAGGCAGGTATATGATGCATTCAGTGGGTCACTTTTATTCCCACATTGTCCCTCTGTTTCGTTTAAACGCCCGTCGAAATTGCGAGACATCTTCAAGTCAACAAAACCAACTGCGAGCACCCCCGTCTCTCCCCCGCCCCTATCCGCACCATGCAACCGCCCACGCTGCAAATGCTGCCACCTTCTAAGACCCTCCTCCTCACTCAGTACCAACTCCCAACCGGTCGCCATCTGCACCTCAAAAATTGTTATAGTATATCGCCTCTCCTATAACTTCTGCCCTGACTTCTACGTAGGCGAATGCACGACCACACTTTCCCTCCGCATGAATAACCACCGATATTCCACCAAATCCCACCTTTCTTAATTATCCCATCCCTACTCACACTGCTTCCCACAACCAATCTTTTGATGACTGCTTCTCCGTTTCGGTGATTGAAACCCTTCCCAAAGCTGCTAGTATAATAGAGGTGAGAACCCGCGATATGGCGCATATCTGGGTGACCCAGTCATTTAAACCGCCCGGGCTGAACCAAGCCCACCGGATGGCTCTGTTCGATTGCCGGGCAATTCTCTCTCCAGTCAACCTATGTGATTTCTGGGCACCAGATCTTCGTGGGAAACCATAACCGGCGCAGGGTATTGAGGAACTGGCCCCCCTACCCTGATGTGTGAATTTCACATGCCGTATTGAGTACTGGGTGAACTCTACAATCACCTACCAGACCGACCTTCGGGTTTATGCTCTGTTTATAGGTTTTTTCATTTCAAACCAAGGAGCGAGAAGGCGATGGCCAACAAAAATGTAGAAAAACAGGAAAGGGCACTCACACGCATTCTGAAATTTTTGGTGGCAAAACCGCCTTCCTCTGCGTAAAGAAGGAACTAACTGAGAAAGTGTTTTCATATATTTTTGTTGATTATATTTGAATAGTTGGGGTTGCATCCGTGAATCCGCCCAATTAATCCGTGCCGACCGAGAGTTCACGGTTGTCGTGAGATCGTCATCCTTCGGATCCGATCACCCGGGAAGCTGATCCACCCCCATTCGTTTCCCCCGACTCCCCAACATGTGCCGTCGTCTAGTGCTGCTTCGCGTCACAATGTCGGACGCTTGGCGACGGGGCGTCCCGGAAGAGCTTTGGCCGGTCTTGGCGTGATTCCACTGTATCTCAGCAATGCAAGTGCCCAAGTAATGAAGTGACATGTGCCATTTGCCATAATTTTGTGGATGTCAGGCCTAGCAAGTTGTATTAATCCATGATAACAGATGGAACAGTTTACGTTTTACTATTAACATTTTACTATTTGGTGCAGCACGTTTCTTCGTAATACGGCGGGTCATTGAATACATCGGGTCGAAGAGCATTAGTATGGTTTGCGATACCACCTCAAATGAAAACTGGCAAGCGTTAACATTACTCCGTAGGTTTGACCCATCCTCGAATATGCGACTAGCGTGTGGGATAGCCTACAAGTACCTGATGATACCGCATCGCGGTTAAGCGGCGTCGCACTAAACTCTTTCCGAGTAAACGCCCGTTGATCCTTCTGTTACCATGTTCTTCTTCAATTCTGGATTCACGATAAGCATTGTTTATGGCTCTTGGAATCACGTGGGTAATTAGAGAAAGCTCGCGTTGCTTCGACGCATGAGTTTTCTTCCCCATAGCGACACGCTTTGCGAGCCACTTGGCCATCCAACAATGCTATTTCACATTAACCATGGGAAGCACCTGGGTGGAAGGAGCTCAACGGATGATGAATAAATCCGCAGCTGAGGGGGCGTTTATGATTGAAAAAAGGGCAACTCGAATTCTATAACTCGCATGCTTCTAAAATAAATATATAATTCGTATAATTCTAAAATGTCTACTTCACATTAACGGCATTGATTCCGTGGTCATAAATGTGATGAAAAGGTCAAAGAGAAACGTTATCTGTCGCTGGTTA
This sequence comes from Hetaerina americana, assembly GCF_022747635.1. NCBI lineage: Eukaryota > Metazoa > Arthropoda > Insecta > Odonata > Calopterygidae > Hetaerina > Hetaerina americana. The sequence goes on from NW_027286763.1 coordinate 108,788,416, forward strand.
GGCCTCATTTAGAATATGCTGCAAGGGTATTATGGGATCCTCGCGAAGTTGGATTAATTGCCGAATCGGACGGCGTGCAGCGTAGAGGAACTGGGTTTGTAAAACGTTGCTATGAGAAACTTAGTAGCGTATCCAAAATATTAGAAAAGCTAGGCTGGGAATAACTCGCGGAGCGAAGGTTAAATTACGGATTAAATCTCTTGCACATGAATTGGAAGGGAGTCTCTTTAGTAGTGATGTTTAAAATTTATTATTACCCCCATCGTACTACGGTAGGAGAGATCATGTAAATAAAATTAGAGAGATTGAGTGTAGAACAGATAGATTTAAGATGTGATTTTCACCACGAATGGTAAGGTATCAGAATAACATTGTCCGCCGCGGTACCGTCATATTCGGGTCAAAATTAGTCTTGTGTGAACTCACCCCCTGCTAGATATTCGGGTGGTGGCTTGCAGGGTACTAAAAATGCTAAATACTAAAAAGAAGGCAGGACAACAAGCAATAAAGTAGTCCGTGAAAACTATTGATAAGTGCTTCAGAGGAATGGGCGATAGGAATGAAATCCTTCGAGACGTTGTGCTGGAGGCGAATTCTGAAGATTAAATTGGCAGATGAAGTCAGAAATGCGAAGTGTACGAAATAGTAAAAGCGGAAAAGGCCAAATGGAGCAACTTGAAGAATAGAGGAACCAGGCGGAGTGGACGCAGCTGGAGACGCAACGAATACGAAAAGAGCATAATAAAAGGCAAAATAGTTAGATGAGTCTCGCAGGAATCAGTGTATGGAATAGATAAGAACGTAGGCTCAATTGGTTAGTCCTTAAATAGAAGAACTAATTATGTTTGGTGGCAATAGGCGTAGCTTTGCTTAACTTTGTGTTGGGAATTTTTTGTTGTAATGGTTCCATGAAGAAGAAAGATATCAAGTGTGTCGGTATTTTTTCGAAGAGGTCAGTAGTTGTAAAAGTGTGAGCGTGTGAACGATTAACTGTGAATTCGAACCATAAAAGATTTCTTCAACATTAAATTAACCATTCCTGCTTAGTTTAAGCCCAATAAAACGTAGGTATGCTAAAAATGTGTCTTCGACTTCATAACTGATTTTTGCTTCGAGATATATTACTTGCTTAATGTGAAAACTATCAGTATTCATATCTCAATTAGAAATTATCTCCCGCCCTGAAAGATAGCTGTGGGCATTATAGTATGTTGCCAGATTCATTCCTTGGAAACCAAAGTCCGTAATCAACAATCACAACTTAAAATGTTTTACCTGCAAAGTCTAAAAATATTATTATAATTTACAATTTGGAAAATGGCCCTGGCAATTATCTATGCATGTAAATTCCCTTTGAGGTGATAAGAGTTAAGCCTGCTTCTTAGGTGAAAACCCTGCATCGATTCAATCCTCGAGATACGTACGCGTATGTTGAATGTAATACCAAAGCAGACGTGAATTCCGATGGGTGGCTACCAACTGGGAAGTCATAGGTTCGAAACTAGGTCATGCCTTTAGTCGCCTCCGGCTAAGATCAAGCGGTGTCATTTTCTAGATACAAGAACTTCATGGGAAATAGCAGGTGACGCACAGGGATAGGAATTATCCGCAATGTATCCCGTGTGGGCGTGCGAATTACACACGCCTTAGGGTTCAGTCTGAGGTGAGCTCCGCCCTCGCCTTTAAGAAAGCACTCAGTTGAATACTGAGGCGGGCGTGAATAACTAACATACGTATTGCGACATCACTACTCGTGAGCACAGCGTGAAATAAATTAGTGAAACTTCAAACATTGGTTTGTGTTCCAATGCCTATATTGTTCGTATTAAACAAAAACGCTATTAATATCTTTGAGCCCAATACCTAAAGCTCGACCGAATGTGATGGCAAGATATAAATCCGAGGATTTTCTTATTCGACGTAAGGTGGACTAATCTTAGAATTTTTTCACGTTTACTCCTCGATCCGTGCATAGTTTCAAACAGTGCACTGTCTTTTTTCAGAGTTCACGTTCAAATATGTCGTAATCATGGTGGGAATTGAAGAGATTGGCGTGGAAGAATATTCATGAATTAGCACGTGTCAAGCTATGGAACGTGTCCAAAAATTCGAGCCGGAGTCAATGCGTTACACTTTCTTGCGCCGAAACGTAAACAGTATACAGGGTCCGTACCATAAGTATCGTGACTGGTTCGCTGTAGTCTCAACGGAGCGGTGGAAGGGGGTCCGACCGATTGGCTCGGTAGAGGGGTCCCCCACCACTCAGGCGCACTTTAGTTCAGTCGCCTCCGGGCATGCGTTGAGACAGGAGGTGGATTTTTGTGACTTGTGATTGTTTGTGTTGTCGTCGCGCCAACATGGAGCGCACCGTCGAGCAACGGTACGCTGTGAAGTTTTGCGTTAAACTCAGGAAATCCGCGTCGGAGACCCTTGAAATCATTGAACAGGCTTATGGGGATGATGCCTTAAGCCGCTCAAGAGTTATTGAGTGGCACAAAATGTTTAAGGAAGGCCGGGAGCTCGTCGAAGACGAGCACCGCGTCGGACGCCCAACGACCGCTTGAACCGATGCTCAGGTGGCCAAAGTGAAAATATTTTTGGACTCTGACAGGCGTTTATTCATCGCCCTTATCAGTGAGGATACCGGCCTTTCAGTCGGAACCGTCCACAGTATTGTTACAGAGGATCTTGCGATGAGAAGAAAGTGTGCGCGAAGTTGGTGCCGAAAGTCTTGAGCGGGGAACAAAAACTGTCGCGGTTGGAAATTTCGCTAGAACTAAGTGTATTGATGCAGGAGGAATGTATTTCGAAGATAATTAAGTAGTTGTAATGATAACTGCAATAAATTTTGATTTTTGGAACCAGTCCCGACATTTATTGTACGGACCCTGTATGGATCCATGGGAACAAATGTTCGCTTGAGAACATGTTGGCCGCCCATTGATGTTTCATTTTTTATTTCTTTACGAGCAGGCAATTTCTGTGGTGGAACAGGTCCAAAGCGTGCACTCGCAAAATCCAATTAAAAAACGAAAACGCATTTTAAAAACAAAAATCAATTTTAAGATGCTCGCGATGCCCGTCATTGTTTCAGTCTGTGAGATATCCGCCGTCTTTATGTTTTTTTAAAAACATTGCACTCTTTCTTGTAAATGTACTTACAAATTTATCATGAAGGGCTTAACAATAAGCTCAGGTAACGCGTTCCATTCCTTAATTTTTGCATTTCAGGAAGGAATTTTTCTATATCTCCGGTTTATGATGCTTACATTATATCTTGTTTCCATGAGCGTTCCTTAAAGATACCCATAACGCCTTAACGGCGAAGTCGGTAATATCTCTCTCTCTCTAAAGGGAAGAAAACTCGACGCCAGTTAAAAACTATTACCAAGGTATCGAACGAGCGACTTATATCTTGCGACATCGACGAAGCAATCCAAGCGCCGGGCGCAGGTGTCCGCTGGCGTCAGTCGAGGAACAAGAAAGACTGCTGAACAGTGCGATTCAAAGACTCGTGTTCAGACCCTTCGCAGAATTTGCGAGCACAACACAAACAGAAGGGAACGCTCTCGCATGTCGGGGGCATTGCCCCCTTTCGTTCGCCCACTTCTTTGCCTCACAATCACGTGGCCGCTGTCCCAACAACCCACACGCCCTTGAGAAAGCTCATTGTGCAGCATGCAAATTCACGTGTATGTAGATAGCTGCGGTTAGGCTTATTGCTTATTGTAGCGCGTAGCGTACGAGAAAAGTGTTCAGAAGATAACGGGATTTTTTAAATTTCGCTGGTTTGGAGATTCCAATTGTCAAAATTTGTCTTTATTATGTTGGTATTCATGCTCCTTAAGTACGATAAAATTATCAGCCGTATTGATTGTTTACTTTGTGTGTGTTTCTAAGGCTAGCCGTGTTTTCGTGTGCTCAGCGATTTTCGTTTGTTGAAAATTTTCGTTGATCAAAGAATTTGCATCAACCCTTAGTTTCGACGTCATATCCGTAAACCCATTTTTCGTCACCTGTTATAACAGTGATTAAGTAATTCTGCATCGTTGTTGACTTCATTTTGTGACTCCATTGAGCCACTTGCATTCACTTACCCTGTTTTTGTTGTTCAAAATTCAACAATTTTGGAACAAATTTTGCTGTCAAGCGTTTCATACCCAAAACATTCGAAAATATTTCCTGGCCTGAGCCAATCAACATACGTGCCAACATGCGATCGGCGACTTCTCTGATTATTGTGATTCGACGATCAATTCATAACCATTTCTTTCGCTTTTTCTTTCACGTTTTCATCGGTTGTTGATGTGCTTGGGCGTCCGTTCGTCATACTCTACGTCTTCACGGCCATCTTGGAAACACTTAAAATACCACTCGTACACTCTTGTTTTACTCATACTAGCAGACTCTGCATATGCCTTCTTTATCATTTCACCCACTTTGTTTCACTTTATTTCATTTTTTACGCAAAATTGGATGCAAATTCTTTGATCCATATTTTTAACAAACGAAAATTGCCTTTCGAAGATCATAAAAACATGGCTAACCTTAGACACAGAAAAAGTAAACAATGAATACAGCTGAAAAATGTATCATAGTTTAGGAGCATGTGAACCAACATAATGAAAAAGATATTTTAACCATCAGACTCACCAAACCCGCGAAATTAAAAGAATCCCGACATTTTCTGAACATAACTCGTATATTAGTGAATTATATGCTTGCAACCACGTAAAAACGTACGCGTGTGTGCGTTAACTGTATGCAAACTATGGCGAGTGCGTTTAAATATATTTTAATGTCGTTTTTTATATGAATATCATTGATAATGTAATCCTTGTAAATGATGCATAACACCCAGAGATACACTCCACGCTCAAGACGTTTTATTTTTAAGTTTTCACGTCTTCGTCTAAACTCGCAATTGAGGAAATATCGAATTAATTGTATCACCTGTTGAAAATAGAAATTGACGAAATCACGGAGCAACGAATCAACATCAAGTTTTCTGGTGAATTGCGGTAAAAGTTATCAAGGAATTACTGAAATGTTGACAGCTGTTTAATGGTGACAATGCTCCGAAGAAAACATCCGTTTCCAAGTGGATTAAGCGTTTTAGAGATGGTTGACAAGATGCTACGGATGATGCAAGGCCAAGGCGACCTTCAACCACACCTGTGTTGACGACAACATTGATCGTGTGCGGTCCCTTGTCCTTACCGATCGTCGAAAACCTGTCCGAATGATAGCTGATGAACTGAATTTAGGAAAATGAACAGTGCACACTATATATTTTAACCGGACTTGATGGATGGATCCTTCACCATGACAATGCACCTGCACAGTCAGCATTGATTGTTCGCAAAGTTCTGGCAAAAAATTCAATCTCCATCCTTGATCATCCCCCTTATTCGCCAGATCTCGCCCCCCACGCGACTTTTTATTTTTCCCCCAAAAAAATGCAAAATCTGAAGAGGGGACATCACGGGGAAGATGTGGAAGGCACAATAAAGCAAGAACCAACGAAAAAATTTAAAAAAGCCCAAATGCCGAGGACTTCCAAGGGTGCTTTAAACAGTGGAAAAGAAGATGGAATAAGTGCATAGCAACGAATGGAGATTACTTAGAAGAGGAAAAAATTAATTTAGCCTAAATTTTGCAAAATAAAGTTTTAATGACCTCAGGTCGCGTATGGACAGAGTGGTATTATGAACTCGTATCGGCGGATTTCAGGTCAATATTTTTACGTGTAAAATCTTCCTCGGAATAATCGTGCAGTTCATCTTGGACCGCGCCTGCGCACTCCAAGAACAATGCTAATTGAAATTTCCTTGGAGAAGTAGTTGCATCAGGGCACGTCCGTTACCTGTTCTGCCACCTGCAGACGTTTCACGAATGTACCGCCCCCCTATGTAACTCGAGTGGAGCCGTCAGTTAATGGACGGATAACTCCGGTCCATCCGCTTGACGGGGTTACGGCTAAATAGCACCGGTCAGCACGCAGGTGAGAGGTCACCCTCTCGAGATTGTCGATAAAAGAGACGAATCAGCATTCCATCCCCGGGATGAGCTTTCTTTCCGACGTTTCGGTGGAAACAACATCCGTGCTATTTGAGATCGAGGGGAAGATGCGATCTCTCTCTCTCTCTCTCTCTCTCTCTCTCTCTCTCTCTCTCACGATTGAGATTAGGGATCACGTCAAATTAGTCGAATCCCGTGTTTGGAGATAACGCGATGCGATGAGATAAATTTCAGTTGAGTTCGCTCGGTCAGTTGACCACTTCAACGAGGTCCTGTGCTCAAAGCACTTTTAATAGTCATTATTTATTCTTGGTTGATCGATGAATTTTTCTTTTGACTCACTGTTGAGTGCGCATGCCCTGAGGAAGTACGTACCTGTATATCTATCTCCTCGGGAAATTTGATCGCCGTGCTTCGTAAACGGCGGCGGATCGTCCCGAGATTAAATCAGATGGAAGCATTTTATAATTCTGAGAGGAAATGCAAGTACGAGTAATCCTTTGCCTTCCCGGAAATCATTACGGAGAGGAAACTATGACCTTTTAAGATAGATTAACTTTGTAAAGGAAATTACGAACGCATTTAGCCAAAGAATGAAATAATAGTTATTCATGCCAGATCATCGCTTATTGCGCATTAAATGAGGAACACAATGTATATTTCCACTGCTCTTTAAGGATATTTGGGGTAATTTATAAACGTTTTATAAATATTCTTTGGAATTTCGTGGTGTGGTCATTCGGGAATTTCTCAATTTTTTCGATGTTGATGAAGTCAGAACACTTGTTTATACAGTCACTTTTATTTGTCACTACCACTGTGTTGCCTTTGTCCGCTTTTTCAACGATTAGATTGTTGTCTTTTCAAAAACTGTTTCACGCGAGATAATCGAATTTAGCTCTTGAGAATAGAACTTGCTTTTTGGGAATTCCAAATTGAGAATGGATTTAAACTTCCTAGCTATGATCATCTTTGAGCCTATGTCTTTCTTCCTTAGAGCAACTTCCGAGTCCACGACTAAATTTTCCAATTCTTTTGCTCCAATTGGAATATTCGGGACATTTTTAAAACCATGATCAATTATTTTTTGTGCTCGACATGAAGTTCTACTTTTAACATGTTCACGACTCTGTTGTGAAATATTGATGGTGTAGTTTCTGCTGTGGGCTTTCTTGAGAAATGCTTTAAACATTCAAGACGGTTAATTTTTTCACAGATGACTAAACTCTTCTTGTGCGCAATTTAATTCAAATAGAAATTGTGTTCTTAATTTAATGAACATGAATTTCCCCAAAGTTGAGCCTGAAACAATTTAATACGTATGACGGATCTTGGAGAACGAAAATTCGTATGGTATATTCTCAGCCAGGTATTATGTTGATAGTTCCATGTTGATATTAAAGGAATGGATAGATATAATAAGGAAGGAATCATATTCTCAAAGTGTTTGGGGAAAAAATAAAGACGATATGTTATTGTTGTAGGCTAAACAGAAAACAGTACAGTATTTGGGTAACATGTTGATGAACATAGTGTTTACAATTGAATAAGGTTTTGCGTTTGGGAAAAGAAGACTTGAAAAAGGGAGTGGGATATTTGTTTTGGTAAAGTTCCTTGAGGGAAGCGGGACTTTTGAAATCTGGGAATGGGAGAGAGGATGGAGGTGATGATCTGGATAGGGCTGGAGACAAGCGGCAGACGCGGTTGGGCAAGAGAGGAAGTCGCTGTGGGAAATTAGCAACGGGGGTTGGGAGGGGGGGGTGAAAAGGCAGATACACGGAGAGATCGCGGTGTGTTGAAGACAAGAAGGTAGAAGTTAGGCAAGCGGGTGTATAGAGGAAAATAATTTCACACGGAATTAATGGCAAGGGGTATTATGTAAGGAAAAAAGATTGACTAAGAAACAGTTCAGGGAAAAAGATATTTACAGTGAGCATAAGTGCTCAAGTACTAGATTGTGTTTTGTGAAAATTTTCAGGGCCTGCTTAAAACTGATGTCTTTTCAGTATTATGCCTGGTAGTCATTTCGTAGATCATATTATTCTTAAGCATTTAATGTTAGTTTATTTTAAATACGAATTTCGCAAGAATGAATAAAAATATTTTTTACATTTAATTCAAGATTAATATGGAATTTAAATCAACTAGTGCGGCGAAATGGCGCAAAATAAAATTAGCTATTATTCGTCAAAATTGAGCAGTGTGAGAAGCTATGCGTAGTGTTGTACGATCCCTAATTACTAAAATAGATGTAAGAAAGTTCTTCTAAATACATGAGCTACGGAGGGTCTTTGGAAGAAGATACTGGAATTTCAAATGTGCTTCGTTTGTAATTAAGTTCAAAACCGTTCAAGTGTTCCTTGAAATTCAAGTTTATCGAGTAAATTACCGCAACCTCTCCGGCAAGAAGTGCCCTCCCGCAGGATGCCATGGGTGAGCCTCGGGCGCTGTTCTCAATGGGCGCTGTATTTTAAAATCTGCAAATGACGATGCACGCAATGATTTGTTCAAAGTATCTTTCGCTCTACTTACGGGTTCCAAGACGGATTAAAAAGAATTGGGCGATGGGACGCGGGGAAATCAGTTCTGCCAGAATGATTCCGTACATGAAATGAAAGAGTTTTGCGAACGCATGTAAAAATAGCATGGGTGTATACTGATAAACAGGCATACCCTATGCAAGAGCGAGAGAGAGAGAGATAAAAGGCTGACAGGTCAGCTAGCTCGCTATAATTGATTATGTAATATTAATTGCATGCACCCAATCTTTACGTAAAACAGCATGCTATGTAGTTTCTCCCTTACGGAAACCTCGTCCGAGTGAAATTATTAACCAAAAATCCGTGGAGGAACATTTTAAAATAAGGATGCAGCTTTCTCACGTGTAAAGGGAGACGGATTGTAAGATTATCTGCCATATTGAGTAGCACTTTTCCAATTAATAATCAAGTGGAAAAGTGCTACAATCAGTTACTCAGGAAGTTATTGTATTTTCAATTACCTTCCTACCTGGATGTGATTTTAAATCATAAAGCAATGAGTTTTTTTGCGTTAGTGAAATGTCTTTGGTGCAATTATTGCAGGAATAAGGTCAACAATAAATTTTGCATTAATTACCGAAAGGCTAGATTCACGCGTTGGGAAAATTTCCGCGCCAGCGGTGGTTATCTAAAGCGTCGGATGTTCTGAACTTCATTTGCGGATACTTTTTGTTTTACAGATTAAGTGCTTTTCCTCCGAACTTCTGCTCGAGGAATGGGTTTTTAAGTAATGCGAATTAATCCACGATATAAAAAAAAACATGCATTGGCTCTCATCTCACCAAGGCTTCGACCTCGCGGTTTTACATATTCCCGTCGGCGAATCTTTTTTGGTGAAAACTTTTCCTCCAGGCATGGAATTCGGAAATTATGAACAGCATAGACAGAGTAAATCAGCTACAGGTATTATTTTACTCTGTCTGTTCCATTCATAAAAATATCTTGAATACGGTGGAAGTGTTGAGTTCACGAGGTATCAGGAAATGTAAAAATCGATGTTCCCATTCCACAAAGTAATCGAATTTAAAGGTGAAAAAATTAGCGTTAACAAATTATTATCAACTTGGTTTTCCAAATTTTATATTTATATTCACATGTACTCCAGTCGGACAAATATTCAGTTCAAAATTAAAAAAGAGTCAGATGGACCAAAATAGTTAAAAATCACATACCTAACTCATGGTTTTTTTAACATCTCTAACCTTATACTATGGGAAGAACTGGAGGTGTACCCACTGGATAATCAAGTGGATGAAAGTGGGCGGGGAATCCGTAAAATCAGTTAGGTTCGCTGATGGCCAAGCTTTAGTTTGTCAGTCAGGCAAGGGGTTGCGAGCATTGCTGAGAGAATTGGAAACTCAGTACGACAGATATGGAATGAGAATCAATATTAACAAAAAAAAGGTTATGCGATTTTCTAGAAAGAAAAAGGCGAAGCTAAACATTAAAAGAGGAGGACAAAAACTAGAGCAGGTAGAACAGTGTACGTATCCCGGTAGTGTTTTGGACCAGCACGGTCAAAGTAGTAGGGACGTAAGGAGAAGAATTGCGCTATGCAAAGAGGCTTTCACAAGGAGGAGGGAGTTGATGAGAGGGACGTTGAGTAAAGATATTAAGATAAGACTCGTAAAAACTTTGATATGGAGCGTAGCTATGTACGGCGCGGAAACGTTATCATTGAAGCAGGAGGATAGACGTAGATTGGAGGCTTTTGAAATGTGGGTGTGGAGAAGAATGGAGAAGGTGAAATGGACAGAGAAGGAAACAAATGGGAAGTACTAGGTATGGTGCGCGAAGAGAGGGGTTTGTTGGGAGAAATCCTATGGAGGCAGGAAAAGTGGCTGAAGGGGGTATTGACCGGCAGCGGGATGTTGAAGACTGTAATAGAGGGGAGAATGTTGGGCAAACGATGAAAGGGAAGGAACAGGATAGGGATGTTGGACGGGATGAAGGGAGGAAGAAAGTACTCAGAGATGAAGAGGGATCTGATTTAGAGTAGGATACTGGATTGCGTTTTGTTTGGAGATAGGTTTTTGGTAGTTGTGTCCATCTAGAAACCTACCACAACCGGTACATTACCTTTAATAATAATAATATATTTATACTTTAAGATTATGCTTTTCAATAGTTTATAATATGATAGGGATATATAAAAAGTCTTGTGGACTTGACTAGGTGTTTTTTTATTTATAGAATGACTTACCAAAACGCAAAAAGCTCTCGGTGGCCTTCACCCCTAATTAATTGCTAATATGAACGAAATACCAACAGTAAAAATAACAACAGAGACGAGACCTCTGGTAGTTTTCCACTTAATAATATTTAATTGCGTGGAAAATTGCAATTGAGTTTTCGTCTCTTGACTATTATGGAACAGTTCCACCACATATGATACACCTGAATCTGTAATGTATACTGAGGATTAAAAGTTAATTGGCATCCAAAAACGTTTGCGTCATTCCTCCGGCGGTCATTTTCCTCAATATTGTTCTTCGAAAGAATTAAACTCTAAATGTCCTCCTCATTCCAACATGTTTCACCGAGCATCCCCAGGCGAGTCACACATGCAACGGAAAAGACACTCTAAGGAGTCCTGTACAATTCCACCAGACTCATATTCTGGTCATACATCATCTTCGTTTTTTTTTGTATTTTCAACCCTCTCTTTAGATCGCTGGCATTCATTCGATTCCACCACCTCCCTTCTTTGATTTTCTCCAAGCACGCCCGTTCGTTCGTATTTCTTCGACTCCTCGCCGCCAGGAGACCTTTCTCAAGAGCATCTCGCATTGAAATCGCGCAGGGTCTCGCGCAAGGAAAGGTCAGGGGCCATGTTTCTTTTTTTTTGTAGCATTCAGGGGGAAAATGTGGACGGGTCATGGATACGCCAGCGATCCGAGCTCCAGCGATCCCCGCCGTTCAAATAGCGGAGAGAGGCTGAAGGGAGAGAATCGTTCGGAGATTAATTCCTCGATTCTTGGAGATCCTTCCAAGGGTATAAGATAGGGCCGCCATACTTTTCGGCTCAGGATACCAAATACGTTATCCATATTCTCAATCGGGCAGCTTCCTGGCTTAACCCTAGAACGGCAACGGCTATTTTTTTCACCCTATTCTGGTAACGTGTGTTGACAATTTTCAAAAATTCATATCTCACCCCCTTTATGACTACGAGAGTCGTATTGGAACTCATTTTTTCGTTTTTTTTAAAATGTATAATCATGTGACACATTGATTGACCTGAATTATGGTTGAGGTTCCGAGTAGCCAACGTAAGCCGTTTTCGTTTGGCGCGAGATTTCAACCCACCCTGGGGTCTTTTTCACCCCCATTACCATTCAAGGGTTAATGATCACGCACATAAAGTTGAAGAAAATAATTCCACGTGATGTGACCCCGATCCTGCAATAGCTGTTCCTTTATATTATCACTTACAGCACCCGAGAGCCGTCTTTGCCGATTCTCCTTGTTTCCTCACGGCTCACAATCGATTTAATTCGCCCGGGAGTTGCCCTCTTTCACAGAAAATAAGAATGCGTTTCTGAACAGATTTTTTTTCCGTTCTCTGCTTTTCAATTCTCTCAGTGCGCGCGCCCACGGAAACTAATTCAAGTTGTTCTTTCAAATGCACCTTTAAATAGCAAGGTATCTTAAAAAAGCAACGTCCATTATCATCAGTTTGCGTGCATTGCGAGGAGTTTAGAAAGAAAACGAAAATAGTTCGTTGGCAAAAACGTTTAGTTCGTAGCGTGTACGAGAGGCGATGTCATATTTTGCCAGGAAAATTTCTTTGTTGGATCGAGAGCTGGTCTACGAGATACCAAACACCTCCATTGTTAAATTCCTATCGTGACTTAATTATGCTATACTTATTCTCCATTCAATGTTTCCTACTCTCCCGGGGGAAATTCCTTTCAGCACGAGCAAGTTAACTCGCCGATTTTTCACCCTAAAAAATGCTCGGTTCATATCGTTTGGAATGATTGCTGCTTGGATTCGAGGGAGATGATAGTGAAACATCCATGTCGGCATCATCCAGCAGTCGGATGAAAAAGGGAAGCTCACCGAAACTGCTTCTTGCGATTGGATTTATTTGCGAACGATGAAAAACGGTCGGAAAGCGGGAGGTAGAGGGTTGATTGGTGCGTTAACAGCGGAAAACGCGTCCACGGGGTGTAAGGAATCGACCTCACGACGCGAAGGACTTCGCCCAACGTTCCTCCTCTGGTTGCTCGGATTACGTGCGCACCGCGTTCGTCTGCTATCGGGTCGACCATGTCCAGGAGTGGTTCACGTCCGACATCGGGGGCGGAGAGAAAACTTCCATTTTCTGTTGCATGGGCTCTCGGTATAATAAGCGGGAAGCGAAAGGAAAAACGGCCGCGGAGTACGGCCTCTCCCCTCCCGTCCGTCAACTCTCCTTTGGGGGGTAAATAAAAGTCGTCACTCGACGAACGCGGGAGTGTCTGCCTGCGAAATGAGCGTGCGACTCTCGAGCCGACCTTAAACCCATAACACATCCTCGCGCCCTTACGTAACTGCAGCCTTCCACGGTTTCATTATTTCCCTACGCTCTTGCCCAGCGTGTATCGTCGTGTTTTAACAAATTTAGTAGCTTCAGGCGTGATGTGGTGGAAGTCGAACATAATGAATAACCGTTCGAAGCACATTTCCTCTTGATACTATTGAGTGGAAAAGTGTTTCGATCAGTTATTTATTCGTCGTGTTTTCTTTAAAAAACATTGGGTGCCCAGGGTTGCTGGCCCTTGGCACTCCCATATGATCATCTCCCCCCTCTATTGCAAACCCCCCTCCCCTCCCACGTACCGTTCTTTCTCAATAATTCCTAGTCTGGTCGACTAATGGACCTCGTGGCAGTGACGTGAATATTTTCGACGGGAGGCATGGCAACGAGAATCACAGATTATCTATCTTTTGAGTGGCATTTAAATGAGGTTCGTTCGTCAAAACTATTTCTATGCCATGAATTGTATTTTTTTACCGTTTCATCAGTAGTGGTTCAGTTTTAACGCCCCGCCGATCGATGTGCGATGGATTCTTCTTTTCCCCATTCGCTCAGTATACTCAAATCACATCATTAGTGACGTACATTTTCTTTGAGCGGTCTTGGGACGGTTTACTATTATTTCAGGCGATTTGTAAAACCGAACTACTTTCTACGGCGGCGGCAGCTAGTGTTTCTTCGTTCAATTTAATTTTTTTAATTTCGCACTAAGACTGAGTGATGATTTCGGTAGATTTTTTTCACCATTTGACTTAAACAATAAATCGTTTTTCTTTTTATTTTGAATTTTTTAATGAAAATGTTCATCCCTTCCAGTGAATAATAACTCGGGCAATATTCGAGTTCCGTGCCATAGTATCAGAAAGCCGAATTGTGGTGAGGTTTATCGACTAAGGTAACGAAATCCTTGTCTCGCAAATTGTGTGCAAAATGGCATCGCATTCCGTGTTTCTGAATCTGAAATCGATAAGATTGATTTTGAAACTGACATCTTTGGAAAGTTGGAATCGGAAATCCGTAGGCAGACATCTTTCGTAACAAATCTCTTTTTTGATTCTTCACTCAGACGTCGTCTGCAGTTTCAATCAAATAAATAATATTCGTAGGGTGGAGGTCTCACTGATCGTCAGAAGCCTTAGAGACGACCTAGACTCATCGTTTTCATCTCTTTATTCGGAATGTAATGATGATTTTAAAAAAATGCCCAATAGTATTCAATTTACTACTCATATTTATTTCGCTTTGCTAAGAAAATACATTTGTTAAGATATGCGGAAAGTGTATCAATATTAATCAATATGAAAACTGTTTAAAAGTCATTAATGTAACCGCCACCAATCTAAAACCCATCCACTTAACTTATAACAAGTTGGCTCGATAGGTGACGGTATAACTCGCTCCGTAATAAGCCCTATCCCTGATATGTGAAATCCACACATTAGGGTGGGGGATCAGTTCCTTCCCCCTTGCCTCCCCTCCCCCGTGGTTCCCAAATACCTGAAAACCTTAAAACCCTAGGTGAGGGTGCCCCGACTTGTCTCCCGGAATCGAACCTGAGCTAATCAAGTTCACAAACCCAGCGCTCCACTCCGATTGCTTATTTATGAGGTAGATAATTCAACTCAAGAAAGTGGTTAGAGCACTGGGCCACCGAATAAAGGGTCCAGGATCGATTCCTGAGGACGCCTCTGGGCACCCTCACCCAAACCTTGTGATTTCTTTGGGTATAAGGTCTTCCTGGGAAATCAAAGGTGAGACAGGGGAAGGAACTGCTCCCCCCGCCTCCTTATTAATACCCTAATTCACGCCATTTGGGTTTGGTGGTGCTAGGTGGGCTCTACCCTCACCTATCAAACCGACCTTTGGGTTTTTAACTTTGGTTAATTGGCAACTTAAACCCAATCTTGGTGTGATGAATTTAAAATCTACCAGT
The DNA here is from genome assembly GCF_022747635.1 of Hetaerina americana. Lineage (NCBI taxonomy): Eukaryota > Metazoa > Arthropoda > Insecta > Odonata > Calopterygidae > Hetaerina > Hetaerina americana. The sequence goes on from NW_027286763.1 coordinate 108,803,435, forward strand.
TAAATTTCCGTTCTCATGAACAGACACATTTCAATGGAAGAGCTAATCTAGTAAAAACTAATAATGTTTTATTAAGTAGGCATTGTTTTTTTAACCCTAGAACGGTAAAGGGGGCGAAGAAATACCCCAGAGCTGGTTAAAATTTCGCGCCAAACGAAATAGGCGAAAAACGAGTACGATATAAAAAACGAAAAAATATGAGCCCCCATGGGACTCATAGTCACAACGGGTGCGAGATACGAATTTTTGGAAATTGTCACTCCCTCGTTATCAGAATAGGGTGAAAAAAATAGCGTTACCGTTCTGGGGTTAAGCACGTGCAAAAGTTTCGATCAATGCAATGATTGTGTAATTTTTGTAATCCTTTTTAAGCGCGATGTACCACGTGCAATTCCACGGTGAGAAATGATGAAAATACGTGACATTGGAAGGTGGTGGCAGTTATAAGGGGTGCTTCTATGTAGCGACGTAATTCCTTACACCCCCCCGTCGAATTGGATTTTTGCGCCCTCTAGGTGGCAGTGGGGGTGTCTTCGATGGAATCCACTGGCCCCCAGGGCCCCCCTCTCCCTCCGAGAATAATAATTCGCCCCCTCGCAAGGCGCAGCCGCTGTGAAGCCCATACGACCACCCTAATAGAATTACGCCGCCCCTTATTGTGAAGACGTCAACGTGTGTGGCCGATTGATTCTGCCCCCCTCCCCCTCCTCTCGTTCAAGCCACGGCTCTGTAAATTTATAACGACTCACTTCTCGAGTTTGCGCCCGAAGGAAAATTCAGCAGTAGACCTTGACTTTCATTGGCCCACTCCTTATTTAGACGCCAATTGCGCTCCATTGAGCGTGTGCGTAGAGAAAAGTGCCGAAAGGATAAGGCAGTCACGATGCAGTCACACTCCGAGCGAATTGATAATGCGAAACGGAGTCGCTATCAAAAGTGGGAAAAGCAATCAAACCATTTCAAAGAGTATATGTATTAAAAATCATTCGCCTTGACCTGGATTCGAACGCGGATCCCTCTAATATCCGTCCGAGTGCTTTAGGCCAGTTAAGCTCCCAAGCCTCGGTAGCTTAACTGGTCTAAAGCACTCGGCCGGACATCCGAGGGATCCGGGTTCGAATCCCGGTCAAGGCGAATGATTTATTATACATACACTCTTTGAAATTGTCTAATTGTAATAAAACATTTTAGCGGATGGCTCCGTTAAAGGTTACTGTCTGTTATCGCGGTATTTCCCGCAGTTTTTTTGTAAATATTGGGAATTCCTAATGGGAGTCACCCAAGCCAGCGTTGGTGTGCTTCTGTTTCAATGTCGGGTTACGTAGGGCGTGAATGTTTTTTTGAATTTCGTTGGCATGATATTTTTTTTAATTTTCGCCCTCTACCCTACGAATATTTCATTTTCAACGACTTTATAAGTAATGGCAAGTTTTTGTCGGTATAAGTAAGTGGCTTTTTTGGATTCGGAATTGGTCTTAAAATGAATCTCGCTCGCAGCTTCCATTTATTTGTACCTATAAAAGAGGTGCAACGTCTGTTTCCCATATTTTGCCTGAAAATTTGAAAAATAAACAAACTAGTTTTGTTTTTTTTTATTGGCTATAAATAAAAATTTGTTGGTAGTAGTAATTTAAGGAGATGGATTTGTTTGTGCCCGCCAACTACCGGGGTCATTGAAACACCTCTCACCACCCAATGCGTTCATAAAAGCGATATGAAATTGGAAGCTAATGAGAGTACTGTCAACACTCGAATAAAATTCAATCAAGATGCGATTAGTGCCTCGCATGGAGTCGTGGGAGACTGGATACCTTTTCCTAGGAAGCGATCACTCGGCTAAGGACATCTGGGTTATCGCCCAGCACAGAAACGAGGTCTCCTTCTACACATGTCTGCCTACACCATGTCCCGATATTTCTCGCACGCCGTCAGCAGGTGACCGATGGTCATCTGCTGGGGAGTCACACAAGAGGTGGATTATTCCCTCGAGTTAAGAGGTGAGATTGAACCAGAGTACGGCGCCATAATCCCAATTGCACAACGGTGACCTCTTCCCTCCCTGTACTTCTGACGGAATATGACCCCGCCGAAGTCACGGGTTTCACGGTGGGAAACTTGTTCCCGGTTACCTCCCTCCACTTGTGTCATTCCACTTCTCCCGGGATGTATTCTCGGACGCCCCTTTAAGATCCTCAGGCGTCTTCACCCGAAGATTCTAGGTCGGTAGTGTTCAGGGTCTCATTAAGCCGCTGATTCTCCTCTCCGGCAATTCCCACGTGCCCACGGAGAAGTTTATGTAACACCCGGAGGCTAAGGAAGGATGACTCTATTTCCTGGGTGATGGGAAAAACATAATGGAAAAAACAGGATATGCACCGAGGACCATTCATCGAATCGTTGCGAATTGGAATGAAACTGCACTTTATGCACCCCCGAGAGCCATCTTGATAGCGATGAATCCGGTTTTAGCCGTCTTGTGTTACACGTAGACGAAGTCCGAGTTCCGATTCAGTGGCTCCCGGAAACACACCTGATACTCGGATGCACTCGTGAGGGATTATGAGGCGAGCTGTGGGATCTTTCAAGCGAATGGTCCGAGATATACATCCGGGAGCCAGACACCCTGAGTCCTCGATAAAATTATGAAAACGAATGCTAAGGAGGCTTGTTGCTCTTGTCCGTCTGTTATTATATATACGTGCATATATGCATATCGTATATTAACATATGTATGTATATACATTCATAAATATATGCACACAAATACATATACATAGAGACAATCTCAGTTCCTTCTCTCCCTGGCGGAAGGTGGTTTGGCCACCGAAAATTCAGAATACATGTACGTTTGAGTTTCATCTATGTGTGTTTCTCTATTGTTCGCTTGCGCAATCTTGCTTCTCCGTTTACATTATATATACACACACATATATATCCCTCCCTTCATCGTTCCCTTCATCCCTCCCTCCCTTTATCCCATTCCTGCTTCTCCCTCGATTGCTTAACCTTCTCCCCTCCATCACAGTCCATCGACTCATCTGCGTCATATTCTCTTTCGTTGTCTAAACTTGCTGGCCTAGCGTCTTTATCATATAGTTTCTTTATACATTTGCGCCATCTCTCTTGAATATTTTCTGGTTCAATTAATAATTTTCTTCACCTATCATTAATCGTTGCAGATCTGATTTTCCCTTCTTACTTCCTGACGGTGCTTTCAAATTTCTCTGTCGTGGATCAATTTCACCCTTCCTTCGTAAACTTTCCATATCCTCGAACCATGTCTTCCACCACGCTTCTTTCGTCCTATTAGTTTCTCGCATCATATTATTAATTAGTTCGTCGTGCGTTCTTCGTAATCATCGCTTCAGTTATCCCCGCTATCCTTCCATCTCACCTCTCACAACCCCTAATCCATCTATATGTCCTCTCTCCTAATCTCCAGCTCAATATTTTTTCCGATTTCCCTTCCCTAAACATCGTCCTGACACTATTCCGCCTGGTACGGTCCTCTTCTGGGCTGCTGCTGCTGCTCATTCCGTTCTTTCCTAGGATTTCGTGACTTGTCAGATCGACTTGCTTTCAAACAGCCAATCAAACCAAACCAAAGGTTGTTGAGTGTGGAGATGAGGTTTTCTAAGTCTTATCATTTAATTGATTTTTATATGATTTTCATTTTCTCCAGTCGGTTCCCTATATATGTTCAAACCACTGCCAAAGCCAAAGTATGTATAATGAAATTTATCTTATCTTTCATATGAAAGCAAATGGCATTCTAGCTTCCGTTCGCGTAGCTTTAAAAACGGCAGATCAAACTTTTCTCAGAAGTTTTAATTAAACTATGCACTAGATTAAATTTTTGTTCGGACGAAAGAAAAATTAATCCCTGGGGGAGTAAGGATGTATATATATATTTCTAGTATATACGCGAATTGCCAACGGGTCATACACTCAGTTTGGAGCAACCTCGCCTCCACATATCAACTTATATATCACATTACACTTTTCCCAACCACTTCTTCGGTAAGCCAGTTAATCTCGTACGCCTACCACGACTTTGCAAGATTATAGATCAAGATAGCCGAAGCTTGATGCGATAAAAAATAGTCGGTTGATTTGATATTACAAATGACCCTGACGAGGGAATGACCTGGTAAGTTTGCCGCCCATGAGAAATCTGTACTACTCACGGTTTGAGAACTACACTATATATTCGGAGACCGTAAGACTATAAACAAAGGATCAATTGGTGGACTGTACTGAATATATCAATTAAACTAAATCGGTGAAAAAATAGTGATTATACAATTAAAGTGATCGTTGCTAAGATCCGCACGCATTTAAAATGTCATTAATGTCTTTTGTTTGTTTCAGTGAGATTGAATCTTGGAATTATAATTGAAAAAACATCGTAGATGCTTTGCGGCAAGTCGCCATGCATTGCATACCACCTCACTTTCTACACTAAGTTACCATAGTTAAAGAAGTTACTTGTGAGCATGATTTTTAAGAACAATTTCAATTTTATTACGCATTTGTTTTCGTTTAATGGGCATTAAAAAGGTCTTAAGTTTATAGCTAGTAACGGAACGAAAGTTTATTATTAACAGGTCTTCCCTGGGAATGAATATTCTGCTATCCTTGTATAAAACAGCACAGCTTGAGCACTTAATAGAATGAAAGTCGCGTATTAATGGAACGACATCTTTGAAACAAATGTGAACTCACAAATAAATTGACAGTTGCAAAGAAGCGAACGCCATTTCGGTGTTATGTATTAAAATTAAATGAAGAATACAATGTATCTTTCCACTGTCCTTTATTCACGTACAACCGGTTTCAACGCTCAAGCGTCATCATCAGCTACAAATTAATCAAGTCGATGTCCATTCATGTACCATTCATGAGGGAGAGGAGAGGAAAGAAAGTGAGGTTGCGATCGACGTTGATGGGGAGGGGGGAGAGGGGTGTTTAGCGTCTTGAAAGGTAATTGGTTGGTTTACAGTGGGGTGGGGAGTTTGTTGGGTCTTTCTGTGAAGGAAAGGGGTACTTCCAGGATTGGGGAGAGGAATTCAAACAATAAATCGTCAACCAAATGACCTGTATTTAAACTCTTCCTGATTTCCAGCTCTTCCCAGTTGTCCCTCCTCATTCCTTTTTCCATCTGGTGTAAGAGTTCCGGGTTGAAATCACTCCCATGGTTCTCTTCCCATAGATGCTTGGCGAAGTGTGATTGCTTGAGGTCACAGGTTCTAAAACAGTGTTTGTGTTCCTCCGCCCGTGTTTTTAATGATCTCCCCGTTTGACCTATATATATATATATATATATATATATATATATATATATATATATATATATATATATATATATATATATATATATAGCACTACAGTCCATACAAATTAGCTTATAAATGCCACTTTTATTTTGTGTACATATTTTGTCTTTTGTAGTATTCAAGAATGGTTTTAAGTTATTCGTATTGTAAAAAACTATTCGAAATTTCTCCCTAGGAAAGAGGTTGGCTAACTTTTATGAAATCAATCCATAATACGGGAGTTTGCACTATTTATAATCTATTTCCTCCACATTAATTGGTTTGAACAAAAGATTGTATGCTTTAAAAGGAACATTTTATTTGCAGTATTTTGTCAATTAAATTTTCTTTGTAGCCATTTTTCATTGCTAAACCTTTAATCGTTTTGAGTTCTTTATCAAAATTACTTTTGGAGAGAGGAATGGCCAACAGTCTGTTTACTAGGAAATGAAAAGTGGAAAGCTTGTGCGATACGTGATGGCGGGAGTTGAAGGGGATGATCTGTGGTGGCACTTTTCCGAAAAATTCAAAGTCCCATCCCTTTCTCGACACTGTGATACCTAAAAAAAATTATTTGATCATTATGTACTTTCTCACAAGTGAGATTGATACTTTCGGATTTGGAAGTCAGGTTGTTCATAAACTTTTCTGTCTATCAGTGCATGTCCATATAGCAAAGATATCGTCTACGTTTCGAAACCAACAGTGAATATTCTTGGTACAAATTGAGGGGCTGCTGAATATTTTACTTTCAAAATCGTCCATGTACAAGTCAGCAAGTAGTGGTGATAACCGAGACCCCATGGCTAATCCTTCCGCTTTTTTGGAGAACTCATTGTTAAATTGGAAATAATTTTGTCCTACACGCAATCTCAAAAGTGACATGAACTCACTGAGGAAGGATGGTTCGGCCCTAGCACTTTTTAGCACCTTTCTACATTTAATAAACATGAATTTCCACAAAGTTGAGCCGGGAACAATGGAATATTTATGCATTGAACTTTGGCATCACAGTGATAAAAATTTCTCTCTTTAATGAAATAACTCATGCACTGAATCCATGTTGGAGACAATCGTTCCGATTGAGTTCTTCTCTAATGTTTGTCTCCTGAGATGAGTCATTGGCGTGCGACCACGTGAATGTTATTCCTCAAACGTGACAGAGAGACAGCGCAAAAAAAAGTGTCAGCATGCATTATTTTGATGGCTTCCCGACTATTCCTCGTTGGAATTTCTTAATTTTTTCTTTAAGCATGAAAAATAAAAAAAATATGGAGGGGCAACCAACAGTCTTCTTTCCGCAAGGTCGTCCCATTCACTTGTTCTCAGCACTGAATTTTGCATTCGACTTCGCTTTTAGCACGATAATGTAACCAATGAAGAGAAAGTGTCATTTGGACAATTTATTTTCGCCAAATTGTCGATGACGCATGGCCTAAGATTTCTTCTTAGCTCTAAAGATTTAGCCCTCGAAGAAAGAGAATTATTTAATGCTTTCCGAACGTATTTCTTGACGTATTCTTTCATAGAGATCATGAAAACATTTGTAAAAAAAATAGGCAGATGATATTTATTAATGATAAAATTCAATTGAAATGTGTAACTCGCCAGTAAAGAAGGAAATGCCTTTTTTTATCCCAGGGAGAGGACGGCACTTTTTCCTAATCGGGATCATGTGGTCTCCTTGATATTCCATGTTGGAATGTGGATAGAAATCCTCTATTTGCGCATATAGTCCAGTGCTATTTTTAGACGTCCTTCTGTTTAGCAGTCCATCGGGTCAGGCAACGGGTGGGCAACGTGTTCACAAGGTCGACGACTCCAGTCTTCTTTGGGTATGGAAGCTGCATGACGTCTTAGTTTTTCTTGAATTGTCGACAGTGGGACAAGATCTAAGTCATCGGAGGAGCCCTTATGCATACATAATATGAAAGAAATACAAGCAGAAAAGCTACTTAATTTTTTTTCGAAGTACTGACTGAAACTGTTGAACATCATCATTGAACAATCGATAGCCCCATCTCACGTTACATACTGGGATAGCAATATTGGCTGACGTAATGTTGGCCTCTATGTATTTAAGTACATCACGGAATCATTTTTGTATGATTTGGAATTGAGTTCTGGCAGCAAATCCAATGCAGGAGTTTGAGGAATAGCTTGCTTCTCTCACTATTTCATCACTCTATTTTCCCACTCTGCATTTCACGAATACGATGATGCTCTTTAAGTCGGTGTTGTATATACAGGGTGTATTCCAAAAGTAATGCAATTTTTTTATTAGTTTATTGTAGAGATTTGCTCAAACACTTAATATTCTTCAAAGTAGTGTTCTTGGGCTCCATGCATTTTCCTGAATGTACTTCACGCAAGTATCTTATTTAGGCAGCAATGCAAGTTTCAGCATCTTCTAGTGTTTTACGTGTATAGTTTTGTTGGCCAGTTCTTTTTTTTTAAGAATTACATTATTGCAGAGATTTTGGAAAGGAGTTGAAAAAGTTTAATGAACAGATAGGAAAACAAATGATTAAGTATTCTGCATGAAAGAGAGAAGGGAAATCACTGGGAGGGATTAGATGAAACCAGGACAGATGAGCGCAGGAGATACTGAGAGGCAATGGGTTGCTGAAAATCATTTTAGAGGGGAGAATGCTGGGAAAGCAAGGTAGAGGAAGGAAAGTAATAGGTGTTTTGCATTAATTTAAGGGTGGAGAATACAAGGTATGTCCCAAAAATAAGTAGAATGATATTTTGCCATCAATCCAGATGGCTGGAGCAGGATGATTTATGATGGGAAGGGTAATGGGAGATCTTGGAAAAGCAACACAACCCACGTCAGTTAACTGTGGGTACTTACAGTGTATAGATTTCTTCTAGACTGGACCCTGTTTGACGGTTACACCACATATTCACGGTGCCACTTTCCATGGTGCAATGATATGTGATCAAATTGTGCAGTAATCTTGGAAAAATGGGTTCAGAGACAATGACCATGGTCAAGGATGCTTACGGAAATGGAGAAATGTCCAAATGATGGTTTACAGCTTCTGCACAGAATGTTCTGGGAGCGTAGAGAGGAGGTTAATGGCCCTGGACACATGCATAAACAACACAGTGTGATGAAAACGTGCAAAAAGTAAGAGACATGCTCAATTCTAATTGACCCCCCCCCCCCCCAGGGTCAGGATGTGATAGCAGAAGAGTGCAATATTCAGAAAACCGCAGTGCATTGCATTCTTGCAGAAGATTTAGCCATGAGAAAGATATGTGCCAAGATGGCCCCCAAGGTGCTGTCAGAGGGCCCCTGCTTGTGTCACAATCTTGCATTGGACCTCTTGGACCACGGTGAAAGTAACCCAAATGTTTTAGAATAGTTAGTCACTGGTGACGAGAGATGGGTCTTTGAGTACGACCCAAGTACAACCCCTTTGAATACCATTTTGGACCATTATTGAAATAGAAAAAAAGACTCGATTATGTCAAAGAGGCCGTGACGAGGTGCCTGAATGAGGGTCCTGTTGATGCCTTACAGGAAGCGTACCAAAACTGATGGAGGCCCTGGAATTGGTGTGTCGGTACTTTTGGATGCTCTTATAAAGAATTTTATCAATTCATACTTTGATCTGCAATAAAATGTTGTCCTTAGATTTATTCTACGTATTTTTGGGACAAGCCTTGTATATGCAGAGCTAAAGGAGGAGTTCCAATGAAACTATGGGAGCCACCTCAAGTGTAACTGTCAACGAAGTCATCTGCTAAGTGTGCATTGCCATGCAACAATTTCAGAGTGTAAAAATCATTCGCCTTGACCAGGATATGAACCTAAGTTTCAGATTTTAAGAGGATGCCTCAGTAGCTTAATTGGCTGAAGCACTCGGTCGAATATCAAGGGATCGGGTTCGAATCACAGACAAGGTGAATGATTTTTACACTCTTTGAAATTGAAATGAAATTCTAAAGGAGGAGGTATTTTGTAATGTGTATTAGTGTTTGATGATATTTTGTGTCATATTAATTTAGGCTAACAAATACAGTAGTGTATAGTGTCAAGGTCCAAACCAAAACCAACCCTAATCCAGTGGATTACTATGAATAATAAATTAGTGTACTCAATATTAAGTGAAAAATCATGGTATCTTCAGGGAAAAGTCTTAGATTTGCCTTATGCATGGGAATTGACAAGGGCACCATTATCCATGTAGCTGAACTGCATTTATTGTTCCTTGACATATGGTTTATGTCTTACAATCAGGTAGTTGTGCTGATTGGCGGCTTATTGGACGTCTTGGTGCAACAATTCAGCATGCAGAAGGACCTTTCTCTTCTTCCAGCCAGGTGATGTGGACTCTAGTGCAGACATGACCCTACATTGGTGGATGCACTGGTTTTGGGTTACTCTCATCCATTCCATTGGTGAGTACACTTTTGATGGCATAACGTGAACTATTAAGGTTAGTCAATAAATAACTCGGAAAACTGGAAAGAGGCAACAGTAATCAAAATAACTTTCTGATATAAATTTCAGTTTCCTACATCTGAGAGATGATTGAGGAAACTTTCCACTTTGTAGAAATCAATTTGTAAAAATCAAAGGCTTTGCATTTCTACACAGATTTTCCTGTCTCTGATTCAAAGTCTTTTATTTTCTTCACCTTTCTGCTTGTTCACCCGGCATACTCAGACACCAATCTCTTTACAAATTGTTGATAGCGGACAGCAAAGAAGTCTTTTGTTTGCTGTCGCAGTCAATGGGTGACCCCTTGGACAATGGCATCATCATTTTCGAAACATCATCGTCCACCCAAATGGTTTTTTTGAGGCTTGAATAGGTGAAAATCACTGGGAGCTAAGTCAGGAGTGTACAGTGGATTTTGCAAGCGTTCCCAATTAAATGTTAATAACAGCTTCCTCCTGTGTGTTGCTGATGTTTGCAACTTATTGAATTACCCTGGTACAATATGTCGTACTGCAACACACTGCTCTTTAGTGCAGCATTAAAATAACCGGCATGACTTGATGAATCTCATTTAGTTCAGATATAAGTCTAACCACGTTTTCAATGACTCTCAGGGGGGATTGCGATGAATTTCCAAAATTCAATTTCAGTGAATAACATCAAGTAAATAAGAAAGGGGAAGAAAACTCCAATGGCCGTAAAAATTTTTACGGCCATTGGAGTTTTCTTCCCCTTTCTTATTTAATTGAGAGGCCGTCGAGCTCATTATTTCTTACAACATCAAGTATTTTAGTATTTTTAGTACCCTGTAAGCCACCGATAGGGTGTGTTGCAGGGGGTAAATACGCAACAGAATAATTTTTACACAAATATTTTTACCTATACCACGGTCAGACAACATCATTCTGATCCCTTATTGTTCTTTTTCATCCAGTTATTATAAGGTATCATAGTTTAAGCGTACACAACATGAGCTAACACTAGATTAAAAGATATCTGCAGAGTAGTACAACAGGATCACCAGGAAAAGGATTCTATTCGTGATATCAAATTCATGAAGAGTAATAGACTTCACTTACATTCATCCTTGGCACTGCCGTTTGTGCAGAATCTAGGTTTCCTCTCTCATCAGGAAGATATCCTCTCAATCCCTCTCTCCCGACTGCCTTCTCTTTCTTGACACTTGGTCTTCTGGCACTCGTACCAGATAGATATGAATAACAAAAGTCATTTTTAGGTTTTTTCTCTAAATTATTAATACATTTTAATACTCATTCTTATTATCCCTTGCCTGTTTATTAGTATCCTTTCTCATCTTCTCAAAAAGTTCTTTCCTTCTTGATGTCCAGGTTTCTGAATCCTAAGGAATTACTGGCCTCTTAAGCTGTGCCGTGCATTTTGCCATTTGTTGTTTTTGCTTTAGTTCTCAAGTTATATAAGTTCTGAAGGGTGCCATCAATAATGATTCTTTTCTTTGGTGACACAATCCCTATCATTTCACAGATGCTTGAACTGATTGGCATCTTTAAACTCTTAGTCACTCTTATTCCACCTTTTCCTAATTATTTCTCTCTGAACACATCACTATACATTTAATTTTTTCCCATATCTGTTTTGATGTCTCTTTAGTTTCTCTTCAAGCTAACCAGATGTAAATCTTTTTTTGTCTATCAAATCAAATTTTTGTCTCCCGCATTTCCTTAATTGCTCGGAGTAGGTATTGATATAGTCTATCATAGATTTTTCCTTGAAGTTATTATGAAACTAACCAATTAACTTTCCTCATTTAGGCATTGAACGAGATGATGTTGTATTAATTTGTCTCAATCGTCTCATCCACCTTTACAGGGCATTTACTTCCCTTCATTTTGATACTATCCAGTGAGTTAATCTTATACAAAGTATTCTTTTTATACTTTGTACACTTGACCCTCCAGATAGGCTCTATACATCATTTAAGTCAATGTACAACTAGTGAATGTTCACATGGCACTCTTATTATGCCGCAAGTATTTAAAGACTAATGAAGATGTGATCAATTGTCAATCTTCCACTAATCAATCCACATTAGCATTCTTCTAACTTAATCTCTACTAGTGGTCCCACTCTAGAGATGCAATGATGTTTATTGTAATAAAAATGTTACTACTATACATTATATATACCTCTCATTTTATTCATTGCAATAGTCATGTGCGAGTATATTTTCCCTAACTTGAAATGTCTTTAACTCAAAGCATCTTTCTACTTTTTTTATTCATCAAAAGATGCTGAAGTTCATCTATTAATATTTAGCACTGCAGTATCATTGTACATAAAAAAGTGTCACAGTACAAAGTTCTTATAGGCCATTGAATAAAAATATTTCAGAAGCAAAGTGTACCCAATTCAGTAAACAGGATAGCCAGTCATGTCCTAGATTCCCATTCCTGACTCTTCCCAAATCCTCCTGATAAACATGGAATCATTTTTTTCTGACTTTTATCTCGAGGTTGTGGAATCTGAGATCAGGTACTTTTTGTGGAATTATGCCTCATCGCTTTGCCTTCATAACAAACATAAATGGATCTAATTACTGAAAGAAACCACATTCATATGAATTTTATATGGAGATCATAAATTTCAGACTTGATAAAAGAATTTGGCTCTTCTCACAATTAAAAAATTAATAAACCTAGTAAATCTCGACTTTCTTCTCATTTCCCTGGCAGAATAGTCACCATAGTACATCACAAACTAGTGGTATGATTGGATGAGAGCACAATTATGTGATGGCCACTTCCTCCAAACTGCTTCTGACAGTAGAATATCATGCAGCTGGTAATACAAGTATGGTTTCACCAAGTTTATTTCCAACTTGAGTCCCTCATTATTCCTTTCACTACTGTAGGGTAATGTTTCTTACAATAGTCTTCAGATTATTCATGGCCAGGTGCGGAAACTGTAAGTCTAGTCCAGCCCTTCCTCCACCCCTAAGTTGGACCCCTTCTTCGAGACATGCAAAGGATCTCAGAGGAAAAACAACAAACACATTTGACCCTCCGGAAGTTAGACCACATCTCTCTCCTATGGGTAACAGGAGTAGTAGTATTTATGGATTTATGGGAGGGGACCGACAGCTGAGGTCATTTGCGCCATTAGGGATGGACAGGAAAGGATGAAGGGTGGAGAGAAACCCTGCATCGGCATTAGCCTACTCTTTACGAAAGGCGCCAAGGGGTCCGCAGCTTAACGTCCCATCCGACGGACGGCGTACTCACTCAAAGTGCCCTCCACAAAGCGCCTCAAGTAGGGATCGAGATACCGCTAAAAAATATTCAACACCGCCGGGATTTGAACCCAGGCTGGGAGCTTTCTGGGTGGGAAGCCAGTACGTTAGCCCCCACACCATCTCGATCCCCGGGTAACAGGACACCTAGAGAAAAGGTTGAAAATGGCTTGCAGTGCACCCATTAAGTCACTGCACAAAAACAAAGAGGCATCAATGTTCCCACTCACCTGGCGGTAACTTAGTGGAAAAGGTTTTCACTATGCCCAAACATTGTGCAACAAGAAGTACTCCCCACTTCTATGACTCCAGGGCGGGAAGAAGAAGAAGTAATTTCACGCATGAACGAACTGAATCAGATACTAACGGTAGTAGTGGTGTTGTAGATTAGGGTGCACTCACGGCTTAGGTCATTTTGCACCACTGTCATATAGTTTATAAAGACAAACGGCTTTTAAATAAATAAATACTTATCAGATTGCTACGCAGCATTAGTCTGCCCCCTCTCCTGAGCATAGGTGCCTCGCATTCATCAGCTTGAGCAGCTGTGTGTGTTTTCATTGCCATTGTAGTTTTTGGGCAATAATAATATACAGTGCGGTGCTTAAATCCAGACAAGCACACATTTCCTCGAATGAGATTTCCTCGCCAGGTTAGCGAAACATTCCCAGACTTCTCCAAAGCATTATACTTGGCCACAATATCGTAAACAGTTGATCTTGAGTACCCAAAGAATCGAACTATTTAACTTCGCCCAGTGCAAACACTTTGAAAATAGTGGCTCTTTGATTGTACTCTTTGCTTATATGTAACATCTCGGCCATTTTGAGGTTATGACTGTTTACTAGATGCCCATAGCTTTCAAGAATGCAGATTGCAACCTCTGGTGGAACCAAAATATGGTGGGAAATTCAAATTAAAATAATCTTGGATTTAAGTGCGACATCCTGTATGTGTGACAGAGCAAAGCCCCTCCAAGAAAGTGTTTTTTATCTAGTTGTGCCCGATGTGGTAAGATGAGTATCATTCGTAGCCTCTTAACTTTTGAATTCTCCCGACTGAGAAACCTGTGGCAAAGGAGCAAAGCAAGGGCAGCGAGGAATGGAAGGGGAGAGTGGGCAAATAGGATCCGATTATGATAATTGGCCTCCAGCCAATGTTGCTTACTCTTCGGCCCGAGCCACTGCTGTTTTCATCTTGCGTGGGGTGTCTGGCGAAGGGAAAGCAAGAGTCCTGGAAATGGGTGGAGGAAGATGGGGGATGATAATATTGCTTATTGATGAGTTTTGTTTTCATCTAGATCACTCTATCAACATGGAACATTATACTTTTCATTGAGTAAATGTGATTCTCTTCTTTCAAGAGCATTGTTTTGGTATAGACGAAGGAAATGTGACCTTGGATATATGTAAGAAAGAGTCTGATGGGAAAATATTAAAAATATGATTTATGCTTAGGAGGATAATTCCTTTTCATGGGGATTAGGAGAAATTTTGTGGAATGAAAACTAATGGTTTATGTTTCCCTGCCGTGGCTGTTTTAATATCAATTCTGGCTCTTTTATTTCTACTGTTAGAAAACAAAAAGTAAAGTCTTTGATAATACCACATTTTTGGTGTTTAAAATGCCTATACTATGCCTTTCATTTCCAATGTTTGGTGCTCCTTTTTTTTTATGTAATGTGGAATAGATGTTTTTTTATATCACATCACAGTAGCAACACTTACTATAAAATTTCATCCCAGCTGAAACTTCATAAGACTTTGAGTGATGGGACCGGACGTACGTAATTGTTCCCCTTATGCAACGACGGCATTTGCTGTAAATGAAGGGTTTTCTTCCATCTGGCAAATTTGCTGCAAAAACCCTGCTAATTTCATAAAAAATTTAGGTACCAAAGAATTCAAGCCTGGTGAATGAGGATGATAATTGATTTTGTTGATCTAGGAAATAATGAAAAGAAAAACAAAAATTTGTCTCCAGCCATGTAAGTCTTCCAGGGGTCTTTTCACGCAGTATCTTGAGGTTATGTGGGCATGAGGTGTAAATCATAAGATGGGATAAGGAAAGGGGTCTTTGAGGGGTGGTCCGAGGAGGGAGAGCCACATGAGGAGGAGGTGAGGTTGTGAGGAAGGAGGGCTTAGGTCCCTTCTCCCTCTCCTCCACCCCTTGGCTGAACTTGTATGGATTCATTCCACGGCTGTACACCCCCCTCCGTCGTCAACCAAGAGAATTTTCCCCTTCCCCCTCCCCCGCCACCTTCTCTCCCACGAGCCAACTTGTTAATTCGTTCTGCCCCCTTCCCCCTTTCGCCCCATTCGCGTGGCCTGCAGTGCTCTCACTGTCACCAGAGCAGGGACTCAAACTCCTACATCCACCTCTGTTGATTGTGCGTGATTGCTTAGCAGGCGGGTGGTGCTGTCATTTATATATTGTCGGGGGGGAGGTAGGCCTATGGATCGTAGCTTCCTCCATCTGCTAGTCCTTGGTAAGAATATTTTTCATTTTTGAGGCATTTGCTTTATCTTGTTTTCATTATGCGACCAAGTTGGGTCATCGGTTGTTTCAGCAATGTCGTTAGTGTGAGATGCAAAGATTGGTATTGCCCTGCGCATTTGAGTTTCATTGTGGTAGTGATCCATAGAAGGTGTGTGTATGTGCGTGTGTGTGATATCAGTGAACTCAAATGCCTCACATCATGATGGAAATCTAAAGTCAGTGTGTCCGAAGACGATGAGATGAGTGATGACGATACTACCTTGATCAAAAAGTTCCCGGAATAACCACCGTGTGGCGCTCCCATCGTTCCGATTTGAGTTCTGTTTTTTTTTTGTTAAATTGGTACATCTGTTGTTGATATTCCCTTTAAATCTTAGTGTCATAACTTGACATTTGCAAAAGTTACGTAGCCAAGAGTACATCTATCTCTGTGTGTGTTGGCGATTTTTTACAATTTCAGAAATGGATTTAAATTTTCAACAACGAACTTGTATTAAATTTTGCGTAAAAAACGGATTTAGTGGCGCACGGACGTTGGAAATGTTGGAAAAGTGTTTCGGCAACGATTCTCTAAAAAAAACGGTCGTTTACCAGTGGCACGAGCGGTTCAGAAGTGGTCGTGAGTCAATCGAAGATGATGAACGCAGTGGCAGACCATCGACATCGAAAGTCGGTGACAAAATTGATAAAGTAAAAGAAATGTTGGTCAATAACCGCAAATTAACCATCAGAGAAATAGCGGAGGACTTGAACATTGCCTATGGATCCGCCCAAGACATTGTGGTTAATGATTTGGGTTTCCGTCGTGTAGCAGAGCCAAAAGACCTCAATTTCATGCAAAAAAGAGACCGTGTTGACGTCGCAAAAGACATGATTTGCGAGGCTGAATCCGATCCCACATTCATCAAAAGGATCATTACTGGAGACGAGACGTGGGTTTATGAGTACGACACGCAATCCAGACATCAGGCAAGTGAATGGCGTTCACCAAATGAGCCGAGACCAAAAAAACCACGTCGTTTTCAGTCAAAAAAGAAGGCAATGCTGACGGTTTTCATGGATTACAACGGTGTAGTGCATCATGAATTTTTGCCAGAAGGCCAGACAGTAAACAAAGAGTATTATTTGGGCGTTATGAGACGTTTGCGTGAAGCAATTCGCCGAAAGAGACCAGAAATGTGGGCAGAAAACTCGTGGATTTTGCACCATGATAACGCACCGTCGCACAGTGCTATCATTATTCGTAATTTTTTGACGAAAAATGCAACAAATACCATCCAACAGCCACCGAATTCACCTGATTTGGCTCCCTGTGACTTCTTTCTGTTCAATCGAGTTAAAAAACCATTACGGGGAACGCGTTTTAGCAGCCGAGAGGAAGTAATGGAAAAATCGCAGGAAGCACTGATGGACATACCGAAAACCGACCGTAACTTTTGCAAATGTTAAGTTATGACACTAAGATTTAAAGGGAATATCAACAACAGATGTACCAATTTAACAAAAAAAACAGAACTCAAATCGGAACGATGGGAGCGCCACACGGTGGTTATTCCGGGAACTTTTTGATCAAGGTAGTATGTGAAATTCACTTGTATGGGCGTACATGATATCATGGTGCATTACAGGAGTTTCAAAACTAAGTGTTGAGAAACTATCAAGATATTTTCATTAATTTTTCAATTTTCATGTATTGACTTAATGGCTCATCTTTATAGATTCTCTCCGAAATATTCATTGACTGCCCAAACAGGCAAGTATAAAACGTCCTGGTGAGTGTAGTCTCACCTCTACTGGCTATTGTGAATAAGAAACGCATGGCATTGAAAGAAAGAAACATGGCCGAAGTCGAAGTGTAGTTTGCAAGAAGGACAAACTTAAAACTACGAATAAAATATGAAATCTTAACTTAACAAGAAAGGAAAGCCGATAGGGAATGGCTTTACACTTCGACAAGGGGAAGAGGGTGGTAAGCAAGACTGTGAAGCGGATAAAACAATACCCAAAATAACTTGGAGGACCCTGGAAGAGATCTGTCAGGCCGTGAAGCAGCTTATGGCTATGAAGAATATTTAAATTACTAGACATAGGAAAGACTCACAGACGAGAAATCTCTTTAGGCAGTGTTTATGTGTGTTTCTGTCTGGGATGATAGTCCCAGATGATTTGTAACAGCGGATTTCCAGATGTTACAAGGCTGGATTGAAATGAGGCGACTTGCAAGCGAATAAACTCCATCACAGATGAGAGTTTATGCACCATTTGTACGTTGGCCATTCGAGTGAATCAACTCACTTGGAGTAGCGCCCGAACAGCCATATTTTGGATGGTCTCAAAGTGCTGCCAGAGCGTTTTCCGAATGGCAAACACGGGGTTAGTGTACAGACACTGCAAGCGAATGATCGACCTGTAAAGCGGCATCCTGTCGGCGTGACCCAAAGGAGAAATCATAGAGGAAAGGCAGCCAAGGCAGCTCTTTGTGAGCAGTGCCTTCTGATGGCAAAAGTCGAGGAACGGCTGGAAAGTGAGCTGGTTGTCTAGAATGACAGCATGAAATCGGTGCAAAGAAGCTCTCGGTATAATGTGTTGCTGGAAGAAAAGAGGAACGTGGGGTGTGTCTTTTCGTCTGCGGGATCCTTATAGATTGTAAACACAAATGCATGTTTTAATTTCTAGTGTTATGCTAGTTTTTAGGTTCCATTGATTCTCAAACAAATGATTTCTACATTATTTTTGAAGAAATTAGCATATTATAAAATCTTGATAGTGTCACAAATTTGTTGGAAACTGTATTGTTACCTAAGAATTTCATTGTGTGGTGATTCCACCTTTTCGACCCAACTTTTATCTTAACTGTTTGGCATCAATGTGGGTCAAGTGTCTGGCACATCGTTTTGGTATGAGAAATGAGAATTACCTAAGTATTGAGGATATGCTGCATGTGTGACTGAAGTACTTATAACTTTATAATAGATAGAACATGTCATAGATAAATGATATGAATAAAGTAAGTGTTTCCAATAATGCATTTTATATTACTAGTGTGGTTATAATATGCCTTAACACTTCAGGTGTAATTTCACTATGACTGAAGGCTTCCACAGGTGATGTTAATTTAATATTTATTTGTAATTAATAAAAAATGAACTAGGTAGAGCGCTGGCTATGATAAATTCCAATTTGGACAATGAAATAATTAAGGTTGCACTTCAGTGAATATGATTTTAACTAAGCCACAATAATTGATCCAAATTATCCAAATGTTAAAGGGATTGGTGAGGGTTGACTCACACTGATATTGGCACTAAGGGTTGGTATCTGTGTGGATTCTTTTGCGTCTGCCACCAGCGGTTTCCAACTGCGATCTTGTACACAAAAAAATCACAGCTTGGGTTTAGTGGGCGTTTTTCAAAGGCATCACCCAGATTTGACCCTTCAGTCAGTAGCAGACTGCTCTACATAAAGTAGAACACCATACCTCTATCAAATGTAACTTTATTTGATCATTGCCCAAAGCAAGATATGCAGACCCGAAAGTGGATTGAAGTGGTTTTGTCACCTAACCAGTACTTGGTATGAATTCACATCAGGATAATGTCTTCCCTGGAGCAGTGGAAGGTGGTGAAGCAAATGAGCTCTGGGGCCATAAATTTTATTAAGTCCCCCATAACCTATTTAATTATTTGTGCTTTGAAGAACCTACCAACAGTGATGAGTACTTCCAAGGTGTGAGGATGGAAAGAGAAGAAGGAAGTGCTAGACCCATTATCACTGCTAATTCGTCATGCCTGCAAAGTTTGTGCCATTATTCATTATTAAATTATTTAAGGTAATTTGGGCGACGTAAGCCTCTGCAATGGACTCACTCCCAGATGGAAATACTGCCCTCGGCTATCCGCTTAGGAGTGATGAACTTCTTGGTCCACTACTCAGCAAATCATGAGCATGTTTGTGCAGATTGTGTATTCAATAAAAGATGCCCTGATCCAAATAGTGAGCCATTCTCTATTAAATTTTTTTCAGCTGCATTTCCTCTGCTGCTACCCAGCACCTACTCCATCCCATCACATGCAGAACTGCATGGCATACAGCCTCCATTGAACTCCCCTCCCACCGCACCTGGGACCGAGGTTTCCTTGGCCAAGGGACATGAACTTTCAGCGAGCAGACCAACACTAGCAGAGAAGGTTGCTGCTGAGATCGTAGCCGACTCCCCGCACGTTATCGGCCCAAGACATGACGACTATCGTTATGTGAGCACCGAGAGGTCATCGATTGGGGAGGAGCACCACATCCTGCCCAGGGAGGAAGATGACCACGAAGATGACAGTGCTGGTGAACGAGGCAAGGAGGTGCAATCATTCCTCGAGGAGGAAGGTGAGAGGGGATGGGGGTTGGACGATCCATCACCCCGTCCACCATATTTCCTGCAATCATCCGAGTTAGGGGAACTTTACGAAGCCGAGGGGGAAAATGATGATCTACATGCATCAGATGGCATTCCATGGTTTCCTCCCATTATCCCACGTGCAGTCACGGAGTGAGTATTACTTTTATTATTACTTTTGAAATTATTTAATTACTTTTGCTCTAAAAATACTTGAATTAACAGAAATATTACTTGAAAGGTTTCCTCAAATCGTGTTGTGTTAAGATAATGGCCAGTTAGTGAATGATAAGTGGTTGAATGACTGTTAATAACAGAATATTAATAAAGCGTCTTTATTGAAATGATTGAGAGTAGATAACCCCTTCTTCCACCAAACCCCTTGTAATTTTACATGCACTAATATGTCAACAATCATTACAGCAAAGTGTGTAGACATTTTGAGAGTTATTATTAGTAAAATATGAAATTAAAAGAATAGCTAACAATTTTGCATTGAAAAGAATGTGGTATAGTTTGAAAATAAATATACTTTTGTGGGAAATGTATAGGGAATGTGGACTGATATCATTAATGGAAAAAACCCTGCAATAAAACATCCATACGGGAAGGGGGATATGAAAAAACTTCAAAATCTACAGAGATATGACTAATATGCTGTTACCTAACAGCAGTCAAAGGGTGATACAAGAGAATAATAAGAAAATATATACACATGTATTAACAAACAAAATGGCAAGATAAATATATGGAACTAATAATAATAACAAAATTTTATTAATATGAAGTATTATAACTAAACGATGAGACTTACATAAAGAGTTCAGTTATTCATTACGTTCAACTTCCACCATATCATGCCTGAAGCTACTCAATTTGTTAAGATGTGTGTTCCCTTTAGGTTTCTAATTCATTTACAAATTGACTCCTAGTGAGACAATTTACATTAAATTTTTTTTTGTTTTCAAGTGAAATCTGTAATTATGCATCAGTAATTTACTGTAGGAATCTATTTGAGTATGTTAATTGTGATGCATTTTAAGGAACTAGAGTGCAGACATATCGAATTTTGTTCTAGAAGTGAGTATATGTATGCTACAACGTCATAGCATTAATTTCATACTGCAGCCCTGTGCTTGAACAAAAAATATTTCCAGTCTTCTGAGAGTTTTCTCTATTTTTCTCAACCTCCCATTAATATTTATCCTGGGTTTCATGAAAGTCCATTTCAGCTGTAGATCTATTAGATTCATCTTTCTTCATTAAGTGCAAAACTAAAACAAAATCGTACTTACCTATGTAAAATGATGTACATATTATTATGCCTGCTTCATGAAAGCTCATGGAAGAAAGCCCCAGGCATTTGCCAAAGCAATCTGTAGAAAACATTAACAAAAACTACATTTCAACCCCATTCATTAGTATTTTTACCCTGATAACTTCTAATAATCAAACCAGTGAACTATGCCATGAATGTCTCTTGTAATTCCCAAGGATCAAAATTTGCATATATTCATGCACATGCAAACCATTCAGTGAAATCCACTTTGCATGGCTTGGACCATGGT
Organism: Hetaerina americana; assembly: GCF_022747635.1. Classification (NCBI taxonomy): domain Eukaryota; kingdom Metazoa; phylum Arthropoda; class Insecta; order Odonata; family Calopterygidae; genus Hetaerina; species Hetaerina americana. The sequence goes on from NW_027286763.1 coordinate 108,824,928, forward strand.
TATCATTAATAAGCAAAGTGCAATATCATATAGTGTAGAACTGATTACCAAAGCTAACAATTTTTTTAAAATGATGAAATAAAAGTGTTAATTCTTCAGTCTAACTAAGCATGCATGCTTAAGAAGAAATTTGAAACATCTCACAATACTGCAAGTGAGTTGAGGTTATAATATTAGTGATTGTTCAGCAGGATTATATTTTTTCTGGCAATCAGACAGCTAGAAAAAATTCCCAGCCTACTCTCAAGGTCAGAGTAAAATTAATCAAATATAATGCACTTAATTGGTTTCCACTCAATAGTCGATTTATGCCCAATATTTCTCTATATATACCCTTAAATATGTCATTTATCAGTCTCATTCTGAGTCTCACTTCAAAATAGGGATACTCAAACAGTTAGCTGTTAGCTAATTCCCTATTTATTTCATGCTTTTCCTGAAAACTATAAAATGTACATACTAACAAGTATTATGCTAAGGAACAACATTAATATGTACAAACGTATTTATACCGAAAACACTTTGTGAAGGTCAGAAAAATGGTCATTTTTGATAGTCATTTCAACATCATTTATGGTGGAAAATTTCATATTTAAAAATCCCAACCTCTTTCAGTTCACCTCACCACCCCATCCTCTTGCCCTCTCACGAGCCATCCCCAGCAAGCGAAGATCCATGGCCATCCGTCGAAAGCATTCCAGTTGGCTCCTCTGCCAGCCCAAGTCATGCAGAAGACATATCGTCGGGGGAGGGGAGTGGTGTCAGGGGGCCACGTGACCAGTCGCAGCAACTTGCATCCAAGTCCCAATTTGATTCGACCCCATCACCAGAGGCCAACCCCAATCCTGAGAAGGTGACCTCATCTTTGCCCTTGTGGAACCTCTTCAGTTCCCCCCCTCCGCCGTCCTACATAGTCAGTTCTCCCCCATCTTCTTCTCCTCCCCCTTCGCACTTCAACTACGACCCCTCATCCCCTGCGCCATCGATCCCCGAGAGCTCCACGCCCTCCCCAGTGCAACCCGAGGCCACCCTTCCCCCCTCCCCATCTGCATTCCCCGATGCCCCGCCCCCCTCCCCCAGCCCCCCCATCCCGAGTGATCCTCCGTCGGCGGATGCAGCCCGAGGGAGGGAGGGGAAGGCCATAGGCATTGGTCACATGGACCAGCAGCCAAAGCAGGAGGAGAAACACGCCGAGGGAGTGGCCATTGGGGATCTGGCTGGCTCTACCACTGTGATGCCGACCAAACTCGATGTAGATTCTAGTCCAGAAAAGTCTTCCTCTAGCTTAAATGCATCTATATTAGTAAGAGAGGAAGATGAGGCAGATTTGGGGACTGCCTCCGTTGACCCCAAGGACGCAGTGCTCGCAGACTCTTCAAATTTGAATGACAATGAAAAGAGGGACAGCAAGGAAGAGTCCAGTGAAGTGAAAGATTCTTTGAGTGTGATTGAGGAAGATGCGGGGAAAGTGGATGAACCAAAGGTTGTGATTGGGCCAAAGTTGGAGAAGGATATTGACTCGACAAACGACGACAGTTCAGGTCCAAGGGAGAGTGTTTCAGGTCAAGGTAAGCCAATGCAAGAGGATGATGTCTCCTCCCCTGTTGAGGTACCAACGGCCGTGGCTGTGAGGGAAGGCGGGACGTCGGCCGAGAAATCAAGGCCCGAGGAGAAGAACATGGGAGGGGATGAAATGGAACCACCAAATGACAAGGTTGGCAAAGAGTCTGCGACAACGGTGGTCAATGTGCAGTCCAGTGTCCAGCAGGGAAGGATGACGGCACCAAAGGCCCTTGATGCTGCTTCCATTGTTGGAATTTCCCTGGGAAGTGTCCTCCTTGTTGGGGCAGTTGCTGGTGAGTGCCTTGCCTACCAGGTAGCCCATGATATTCCATAATAAACCTAAATAAATGTAAAATCTTACATCATCATCATGGATTATCAATCTGAGAATTGGTTTTTTGCAATTTTCTAAGCCGTCCTGTCCCTTACCTATCTAATAATTCCCTAAGAACTCCCAGATGTAGTACTAATTTACTTCTTAAGGTCCTCAAACGACTTAGGTGGGATCGAGATGGTGCGGGGGCTAACGTACTGGCTTCCCACCCTGAGGGCGCGGGTTCAAATCCCGGCGGTATTGAATATTTTTCAGAGGTATCTCGATCCCTACTTGAGGTGCTTTGTGGAGGGCACTTTGAGTGAGTACGCCGTCCGTCGGATGGGACGTTAAGCCGCGGACCCCTTGGCGCCTTTCGTAAAGAGTAGGCTAATGCCGACGCCGGGTTTCTCTCCACCCTTCATCCTTTCCTGTCCTTCCCCTATGGCGCAAATGACCTTAGCTGTCGGTCGCCTCCCCTCAAAACTACTACTACTACGACTTAGGTCATTTGCACCTTACTGGGTTTATATTAAGAAAAAGAAAGGGAACAAATATGTGTAGAATATGCTAATTTCTTTGATGCATCATGCACAGCTAAATCCATCATAAAAGGTATCACACGAGCTGGAATAGGTTGGCTTCATTTTGATAAAATTACTCTTGAGTACAGCTTCAGTCAGAGCTCCTTGCGCTTACAGTTTCCATTATCCACTACTCATATTTCAGCCCAGTCCTTCCCCTGTAGTTCTTTCTCTCTGTGTTGCCTACAGTCATGATTGATTTTAAAGGGGATCGATATGGTGCGGGGGCTAACGTACTGGCTTCCGACCCAGAGGGCCCGGGTTCAAATCCCGGCGGTGTTGACTTTTTTACAGAGGTATCTCGATCCCTACTTGAGGTGCTTTGTGGAGGGCACTTTGATTGTGTACGCTGTCCGTCGGATGGGACGTTAAGCTGCGGACCCCTTAGTGCCTTTCGTAAAGAGTAGGCTAATGCCGACGCCGGGTATCTCTCCACCCTTCATCCTTCCCTGTCCATCCCCTATGGCGCAAATGACCTCAGCTGTCGGTTGCCTCCCCTAAATACTACTACTACATGATTTTAAATTGACTACTGTGCCTCAGTATATACCCAGTCAATTACCCTCTTCTCCTTGTAAGCATGCTCCATAGGCTCACCCAATCTTCAAAGTACTTATTCGTTCGTTACTCTATCTATTTGATTTTCAGCTTTCTCTTAGTGGTAGTGATAGCTTTATTTGTGTGAACTGACAACTAAGGTCATTAGCATAATATGTTCATAAGAGAGATGTGAAGCTGTAACCAAATAAGTGTAATACCAGCATGAAATTAAGAGGTGATTTGTTGTTTGTCTAGCTTGCATGTTACTCTAGTTGCAGGGGAATAGATTCCTTCAAAAAAGTTATTATTCAATTAAAGACATTTGGGTTATCACTTAGGACATAAACAAGCATTCTTCTGTAAGACCCAACTTCCACTGCCTCTAATCCCCTTTTCTCAGCTGCTCCGATTGCCAAAGTCTCACATCCATAGAAGAGTGAGACTTGGATGAAGGAGCAGAAAAGAAAAGAAGATTGGAAGTGATGGAAATTTGGTGCCACAGAAAAATGCTGGATGTGAAATGGATAGACAATAGCAAATGGCATGGTGCTTCCAAGTACTTCCAATAGTGCTCCCAAGAGTTGGAGAAAAGATACCTTGCATAAATAGCAAAAATTTTTGTCATTGGCTCAATTAGTCAGTTTATTCTCTTCCTGCATCTCTGTCAGAAAAACTTTACCGTAAGTTGGCAGGGTAATGCATATGAATAAAAAGTGGAGTATTTCAAGCCTGAGAGTTGGCAAATTTATATAAATTCCAATTTAATTCAGTAAAACAACATTTTCAGGAACAAAATATGAACATTTGTAACCTTGATTGACCTCCTGCACAAAACCTATGGCATGCATGCCAACAGTCATGCTTGAAGAAGAGTAGACTGTAAGAAAAACTTACATTTTAGATAGGAATCTCCACAAATTTAATCCACGTCCAAATGGCAGACTGAAATGATTCAACATCATTGGTTATAGATCAGCTTTCTACCTCTTCTCCTAATCAGTTTGGAAGCGCATGTTCCCCTCTGAAGCACTTTATTAAGTACCTATTTGTGCTCTTGGCATGTAAAGTTTGAAATGAAGTCATAACAAATATCCATGTGAAGAGTTTCAGGTTCACATATACCCATTGCATTGTAAAGATGATTACTCTGGAACAGTGATTATGTTTTATGCAAAACTTTCACGGGAGTGAAGAAAAATCCCCTTTTGTATTTCCTGGTTTTTATCATACAGTTTTTCTTTCATGAGCCTCTACTAAAACTTCACACCAATGCCAGATGATGACATTGTATACTTGAGATTGGGAGAAATTGTACAGCCAATAATTGACCCTTCAGGGAGCATTATTCACATAACTTCATATTTCCCGCACAGATGGTCCGGGTTCGAATGCCAGAGGTGGCAGGATTTTTCACTGACATCCAATCCCTTTTTGAGACGCTTGTGGAGAGTACTTAAATGTAGTAAACCGTCCATCAGATGGGGCGTTAAACTGTTGACCCCTTGACACCTTTCATTAATTGAGTGGGCAGATTCAGATGCAGGGTCTCTTTCCACCCTCACATAATTCCCCTGAATATCATATCCCCCCCCATCCTCAATGGTGTAGATGACCAACCCCAGCTGTTGGTTGCCTCCGCTAATTAGCTACTCTTACTACTACCACCATCCATGTCTAAAATAGCTCATTTTCTTGAATATCATCTTGCATTATTGCCATTCATATTCATTCCTTTCTTTATGACATTTTTCCATTCGGACATTTTCTATTTGTAAAAATCGTATACATGATGTATTCCAAGCTTCTTCACCTTAAGCAGATGTATGGCTTTATATGTATTGACAGAATCTTTCCCTTTTTTCACCCTCTCTTCCTTCTTTCCTTACCCTCGCCATCTCTTTTTTCACAACAGCATCACCTTTTTTTTAACCCTAGAATGGTAATGCTATTTTTTTCACCCTATTCTGTTGAAGTGGGGGTGACAATTTTCAAAAATTGATATCTCACACCCATTATGACTACGAGAGTCATCTGGGGGCTCATTTCATTCATTTTTTAAATGTAGAATCACGTGAAATATTGATTGACGTGAATTATTGTAAAGGTCCCGAGTCTCAAATGTAAGCCGTTTTCGTTTGGTGCGATATTTCAGCTGACTCTGGGGTGCTTTTTCACCCCCGTTACCATTCTAGGGTTAAAAAAGAATTGAGTAAAGGAGTGCACAGTAAGAAAGGCCATTTTAAACAATGCTTATAGATGAAAAAAAAATTAATTTTTCTCATTAATAAATTGACTTCACTTGAAGCAAACATTCTAACAAGTGATCCTAAAAGGAATTACTGAATATTTATCATCACTCTACTTCTTTTCTGAGAGATGTATTCCAACAAATGCACATGTTATATATAATCTGATTCAAGTTCATGACCACACATGCTGGATGAGATGCCACAGTTCCATGCCATCCATATGCCTAATTTACATCACCTTGTCATGGTCATGTCATCACATATACATCGCCTTTCTGTATGCAACAAAAATATAACAAATACATTCACAGTAATTAGGAATCAATTATTGAATAATTTGATTTTATTTGGTTTAGAAGCTGACATCTTCCACAAAGGGAATCACGTTATTCATGCATTAAAGGAGACTTTAATGGAGGCATCACTATCCAAAAACTTCAATTATGTGCTTTGTGAAATCTTGTTGTAAGCAATGTTGCATGGTGGGGTTTAAACACAGTTGGACAGTGTATATGATGAACTTTTCTTTTCCTTCATTATCATTATCAGCAGGGATAGTTGTCCCTGAAAAAAACACTTGGGGGGAAATCATAATGTGTTCAGAAAGTCAAGACTATTAAAGAAGTACATATGTTTCATATTGTGAACCAGAAACATTGAAATGACCAAGGTCTCATGCTGAAGATCTGTCATATTTTCTGTGAAGTAATTTGGGCTATGAAATTTCTATCTTTGCATGTTAACGCATTTGCGATAAACTGAAGGATCATATTCAAAATGTATGCTCCAAAAAAGAAGGAATATGGTTGTTATGGTGGCGACATTATTCAGTTAGATATTCAATCATTGGCTATTCACTGTTCTATTAAGTAATATAGTGGTGGCTTTTTGTATTTGAATGGTCAGCTCTTTTAAATTTGATCACACTCTGCTGTGTGGGGTAAATGGTAAAGGAAAGGGCCAAGAGGAAAGTGAGGGCAGTGGTAAAAGAGGAAGGCCAATGTTTGTGTATGTCTCTGACATATAACTAAACCTCCTGGTGTGTGTCACCAATGCCTGACAGATATAGTGCCGAATGCTAATTGCTGGGACCTGCAGGTGGTGGCCCTTGTCATCACCAATTATGCATACATTTCCATTTCTTGTCCTCCTGCAGTTCTTTATTCTGGTAGTACACTCTCACAGACTGACAGTCCTTAATTTAGTGATTACTTGGATGTCTCTGAACCTTTTTAATAATAATTTCACCTCTGAGGCATCAGTTTGGTTTGCTAATTTGGTGGGTTTATGATTGAAAACTCAAACCATCACCAGCAAATCACTCGACTCACAATCAAATACAAATTAAAAGAGAAAAAATAATGAAAAATAATCCTTGGAACCATGGAGAGACATAGAAAAAAATCCACTCAATAACAAGCTAAAAACAAAAAAAACGAGAAAGAAAAATGTGACCAAACTAGCATAATCATACTTAATTGTCAAAGCATTAAAAACAAAAAAAGTAAATGGGAGTGCATTTTCCAAGGCATCAGATCCGACATAATTTTTAGTACAGGAAAACACAATTAGAAAGGATTTCTGAAGACTGTAAAGTTTTCTTTGCTATCGAAACATGCTAAAAACTGTGGTTGTAAAATTGAAAGTGTTTCACACATGATGCAGATAAGCATTCACAAAAACATAAGACATCTTCTCATTCTGTAGGTCCATGAATCCCATCACATTACTGTCCTTGATAGCTATTGCATCAACCCTTGCCCCTTGGCAAGATTTAAAATCAAAATTTACCCCTTGGCCAGAAAATGCCAGTCATGCAAGAAAACACAGGACTCACTGACCACAAATTGTATCAATAGAGGAAAAATATGACCCAGGAGAAAAGATTAAAATTCTCATAGCAGCACACCAGCCTGAAATAATCTCCCAGTTGGGTGCAAGTGAAGGAATTGGCATGTACAAAGCAATGTACTTGCAGAGAAACACAAAATAAGCACGCAACACAACCGCAAGTTATTTAAAGGTCAATCAATGATATCATGGTTTTCAATTTAAATCCCTCCTTACCCCTCTCAGTACACTCATAGAATGAACATCCCTTAAATTAATATCACATTTAGATTTAGATATTAATGAACAAGAATGAGCCTTTTACAAAAATAAAGGCAAAAACATACATTATTTCCAAAACATTTACATACGGGTACAAATTACATAAAGATGCATGCTCATTTTTGAGAATCAATATATAATTTAAGAAGAATCTTGAAGTTCTGGGCGAGCGTTACATAAAAGGTGTGCGTTATTGATGGGAAAATATGGCAGTATTTGTTACAGGCCAGATGATGGTACCAAATGATAAATGTTAGTAGTAGTCATTAAATAGACCTTGTGGCATCTCTTAAGTAAATTTTCCCAGTGGGCATTGGGAACAACTAATTGACATTTACAGATATCCACACGGCAATAATTACCATTCTAAAATTCTTCAGGTATTTTTAATTAGATTTTTTTAAGGGATCCAGGTGAAATAGAAAATAGGTCAAATAATCACAACTGTTGGAATCTCTCATGACCTGGCTCCCAGGCAAGTAGGAAGTGTACTTTTGTGCATGACATCTAATTTCAAAGAGTGCTTCATACCTTGTGTTATGTGAAGGTACTCGGAAAGATTGTATCATTTGGAGTTCTAAGCAATCAATTTTGATATGCAGTGATTTATGAAGAAAAGGTATTTTATCTCAATAGTTTCAGCCTCAACTTTGTGGAAGTTCATTTTAATAAATGAAAAAGAAAAACTTTGTTCCAATCCACCACTTTATTATATTATTAAAGGTATTTTATTAATTTTATATTTATGAAAGGAGGGAAGATTCAGTAGAGGTAGCATTTCATGATAACTGTAAAGATCTTTGTGAAGACTTTAAATTTGAATGCAATTTATGTACAAATTTTCTTTGAACTCGTTCGATTGTGTGAATATGGAATTTGCAGTAAGGTTCACATTGTTCTCAACCCTCTCTTAACAGTAGAGCAGGACATTTTTGCCTCAGGTCGTGATGGTGGCTGTGATTCAAATGGGAAAAGGGGAACTTACTTGAGTCATGTTTTTGGGTTTTTCAGGTGGCGTTGGATTTGTGCTGTATCGAAGATCCCTATATGCAAATAAGCCTCAGACATTGAATGATAAGTGCAGCAATCCTGACTCCAGTGGTTACATAGATGACACGCTCAGGGTGAGTTCTGGATGTCCTCCACAACGAATGCCAAGACCCATGCCCAGGTCTGGCACAGAGTTGACTCGAGGTTGTAGCCAAGGAAGGCGAGGAGGGGGTCGCGGTGGGGGGGTGGGGGAAGGGGGCAGACCACAGCAACCAGGTGGAGCTAAGGTAAAGGCTGCAAGACCCAATCCTTCCCTCTCCCTCTTAAATACCTGTTCGAAGTAACCTGATTTGAGTAGTCTGTGCAGAAGTACTGATACTGGTGTGAGCAAGTTTTAAAAATCAATGCATTATCCAAGAATTGTATTTTGCGGTGCATACCTACTTATGCCATTACTTACTCTGTGGAAATAAAGGCAAAACTCCTAGCAATGGTGTAAATTTAACATGCTGCATTATTAATTGCAATGATAATGACAAATAGATATAAATCCACAGTGGTTAATTATGAGAGGATGGTCAGGGAACTCTACTTTTAATTGGTGTAAAGATTAACAACAATTACACAATCGTAATGAAGTTACCTACATGTCTAAATAGAATAAAATATTATAATATGTACCATTCACACACTTAAGCATTCCTGGATGTGGCCAGATAGCTATGTAATGATAATTTTTATACTCTTTGATTGAAATAACATTTTATCTTTGCCTGAATAAATTCTTTTGGAGCAATAAGATAAAACCATCTTACTTTTTGATTTTTTCAGTTATCATAACCTATTTGGGAATTAAATATTTTATATTACACTAAATTTTGCCTTAACATAAAATTAACATTTGTAACAGCAGTAAAAATGAGAGCTACATAGTTCACTGAACACTTTGGCAAGCTTGGGATTTAATGGGAGATTTGTTGAAAAATGTCCCGAAAGCTTTAAAACTAACCAAGTTATTGCAAATGGAACCTTTTATGAGCTCTAATGGAAAATAATTTTTTTCAGTTTTGAATATCACTGTTTAGTTTTTTATTATATATTCAAGACCACAAGTTAATAATATCATTGAAAATTCTTAGAACAGAAATAATAGGCTCATCTAGAATCGGAATTATGTTAAAAAAACATTATAAACTGCTTGAATTGCAGAAATATCTCCAATGCAAATGGATTAGCTTTCCTATGAAATTTTGTTTTTAAATAACTTTTTTCTGTCGTACCTTTTTGAAGAGAGCTATTGTAATTTTTTTAATTAGTATGATCTGCTTTATGAATTAGTAAAATAATTCAATACTTGGTCACTTAGATGTTTCATCAACTCTCATTTAATATTTAAAGTTAACATATTTTGCATTTAAAGTTAATGCCATATGTCGTCCATATTGAGTAATTGCTTTGTTGTTATTGCTAGTTGAAATGCTAGTCGAATACGTACCATAGCATATAGATAATTTGTTTTCCATGTGTCAATAGACACAACATCATATCTTATTTTGTTTGTAACTAACCATTTACGTATATAATTTAAATAGGTATTTCTTATTGTTTCATTAAAACACACTAGATGCTGTTTTTTTTAGCCTCATTCGAATTATTTTTTTTATGAACTTGCTGAAAGTTGTCTTTTTTTGAGCTAGCGCCATCTCTCCCGACTCTCAAGAGCCTCAAGGGGGATTTTTAGGGCTTCCCCCTTGAATACCTCCAATAACCCATCCCACTGCAGCCAAGAGTAAGTAGGGCAGCCAAAGCCTGTGGTTGGTTAATCCTTCTCTGCCTACAGCTATTTTTTTTCCTATTTGGCTCTTACCTCAGGTCACTGCTTTTACCCTCCAGTGACTCCTAACTTGTTGGTGCTAATGGTTTGGTTGCTTACTCAATTATAATGTAAATATGTAAAAAAGGATATTTATATGACCTTTTGATATTTTGCATCATAAAAATGTGAGAGTTCAAATAAATGCAATGATGAATTTCATTTTTTTTAATAAGAAAATATTACCACGATTTTTATATATATTCTATTGCTTCAGGCTAAATCTGTGGAAAAGGACAAGTCTTTCTTTTTAGTATGGACAATTTTTATAGTTTACAACATAATAACACACAGAGCTACGAGGCATGCTCATTAGGTAAGGGCCGTTTGGTCACAGGAAAAAATATACTCTTATGAAACACATTTTATTGGCACTTTTAGTTAGCTACAAACCTACTTCACTTCTCTACATAATCGCCGTTCACTTCTAAGCATTTTTCGTACTGCTGCACCAGCTTCTTTAACCCCTCTGCATAGAAGCTCGCCGCCTGAGAGTTGAACCAATTGGCAACGCAGTTCTTGAGTTCGTCTTTGGTTTCGAAACGTTGTCCACCGAGCCACTGTTTCAAGTGCAAGAAGAGGAAGTAGTCGCCAGGTGCAAGGTCAGGACTGTACGGTGGGGGTGGGGGGCCCAAAAACTCTCGTCCACCGGACATTCTTTGCTCTTTGTGGTGGTCAGTGAGCATATTCGGTACCCATCTTGCCCACAATTTGTGGTATCCGAAGTTTTCTGTGACAATATTGTGTAGACAGTAGTGCGTCCAAGTTGAGGATCTTGATCAGCCAGGCCATTAATCGACAATCAACGATCACATTGCAGTTTTTGTTCCACTTGCAAAACAATTTCATCGGTCAGAATACTGGGTCTCCCACTTCGCTCTTCGTCTTGGACATTTCTTAGTCCATTTTCAAAATCATGGCACCATTGTCTAACCTTTCCTTCATTCATAACTGTAGGTCCATAAACTAGGCATAATTCCCGATGAATTTCAGCAACCGGCAATCCTTTTGCGTACAAGAATTGTGTGACAGAACGCACTTCACAGCTGGCGGGATGAAAGATTGTCGCGGACATTGTTGTTTGCATGCACGGACAAGCAAACGACTTCTGAAACAAAACAAATGCTGCGAAAGCTTCTCGATGAATCAGTTGATGGCGCTGCAGGAGTAAAACTGTGTTCTGAAGCGCCAATATTTAAATATAAACAAACGGCCCATACCTTATGAATATGCCTCGTATTTCTTTCATTTAAATAATATGGATATTTACCAATACTTTTTAATTTTTATATGGCAATATGTACATCTTTGAGTGTGTGTGTTTAGGAGTGTATGCATTTTCAATGGTCTGTGTTTAGGAATTCCATTTGGCCATCATTCAGAGCACATTACATTTTTCAAATAATGATATGATGAGCCAAAATATCTGATGCTGAAAAGCATTGATAATTATTCACGAATGCTATCTTGTTTTAATCCAAAAATATGAAAATCTGTTGAGAGCCATTCATATCAATGGGTTACACAAAGCTCATTTATTAACAGTTACTAGAAACACAAACTTTGGTATTATGAGGGTAACCACGTAAGGAAAGTCTCCATTCTTTTTAGAAATGGAAATGTTTAATTTTTATTTATTTAGTCCAAAACAACATCATGCCAATTATATTGGATGAACAACAGTGTATAAAACAAGTGGCAATAATAAAACTTGATGCATAAAAACAGAAGTTAACAATACAAATCAACAAAAATATAAAAGCACCATGTAAAAGATGTTCAGTTTTCATCCTTGAGGAAGACAAACTGATTAGTGAAGGAGGAGGACGGAGGAATGAAATCAAGCTGGAGTTTGAATGGGTCAGGGAATCGTCATTGCATTACAGGCTGATGGTGGAAGTCTAAAGATAAATGAGTATTTTGTGTGATTGAGGGTCGAGGAGAGCTGACACAATGTAAGAGGACATTCAACTGTGCCGTATGCAAAGGCACCAGTGGAGGGGAAAAGGGAAAGAAGTTCAGATGACCTATAAATTACATTGACTATTTATAAGAAAAACTTCATGTCATTCATGGAACGGCGGTCAGAGAGGGAGGAAATGCCAAGAGATGGCCTGATTTATCGAAATCTAAAGAGAAGTTGTGGAAGAGTAAACGGCAGTGGCAAATGATGGAGAGAAAGAAATCCAGCGGGCGGTCAAGCCCAAGTTTGAGAAGAGAAGAGGAAGGAGTTATGGCCCGCATTTGGTAGCAGCATTCAAGGACAGAAGAAACACAGGCAGAGAAAAAAGGGAGGATAGCTGGCGAATTAGACACTTCACCAAAGCAATATATTAAGCCCACCAGTGACATAACTTATGAAGAAATACTTTTGATATGATCACGCTTTGAAAGTTTAGTGTCAAAGATCACACCCAAATTTAGTTGTGAGTGCTTGAATTATCTGATTATAAATATGATAATCATAAGCTAGGAGTGATTTACGGCGAGTGAAAGAAAGAAGATTTGTTTTTGCGGGATTTGTTTTTAGGTACCAATTATCGGAGCATGCAGCAAGGGCATTGATGGCATTCTGCAAACAAGTGATGTCGTTGATGGAATCAACTTGTTTGAAAATTATGAAGTTTCTGTGAGAATAAAAACTAGTAAACTCTGTATTTCTCAGTGTTATGTTAAGTTTCAATAATTTATGCATTCACTTTAAAGTTTGAACACTCCTGTATTTTTCCACGTTATTGTCATTTCAGCAGATGCATTTCTGTCGGTGCTGGGTTAGTTTTTGTATGCCCCTGCATGTCAGCTTGCCATTAGGTTGTTGAGAAAGCAAAGGACCTCATCCTTCACCTTGTCATTGTTACTGGAGCCCCTTTCAGCCAAATGTCCTTTCACCTTCAGGTTTTATCACCCATAACAAGTGATTATGATGAGGATAAAGATTATATCCAATGCTTCATCAATGGCATCGTGGCGAGCTGGTATGAAACGGTCGTAGAAAAACTACCTTAGTGCCTAAAAAGACACATTACACCAAAATGGCAATGGGGTGGAAAAATAGAGGAATATTCAAGCTTTAAAATGGGTTATAAGTAATTGAAAAATAATGATTCTTTCCATTTCTAAAAAAATTAAAGACCCTCCTTTTGAGATTACCTCGTACATTGTAGTTGCATACATTTTTTTCATTACAAGTTAGTTGAATTTCTGGTTGTTAGCTAAAAATTTCAAATGTAAATCTACAAAACTAATCAAATTTCCTTAATTTTATGCCATTATATCCTATTCTATGCTATTTTTCCCCCTAAATTGCCCATTTGCAAATAATTTACAAATCAAGCTTCATTTGGAAACCAAATGAACCTAAATCTATTTCCCCATTCTCCATTTTAAATCCATAGTCAAAAGGCAATCACATGCCGAGTTTTTTTGTCACATTGATCATCTGAGGACTATAGATGTAAGCACTGATAATTTCACCTGTGTATGGGGAAGTAATTCAATTTTCTTTTTATTGACTTAAGTTCATACACTTAAAGATGCCACATATTTATCCTATATATTTCTTCTCTCCCATTTTTTTAGCTGTAGTGTATAAATATGTCTGTGATAATTATATATTTTGTGATTTGATCATAAAAGAATTTCAAGTAGATGTGTGTCATTTGTTTACAGTTCCTATTAAAGGTTGAAATCCACTATTGCTTTCCCTTGGCAAAGCGATGGAAATCTTTTGTTTGAGGCAAAGTGTTTTTTACAATGCTCACGACCCTTAATTTAAATAATTTGACAACCCTGAATATTAACTTATTTTATTGCCCGCATATTCTATTCTTTCAGAAAAGATAGAGAATTTTTTATCAGTTTCTTTCATAGGTATTCTTTTTCATTTCTTCAAAGGAGAGGAATATGATTTCATGAGTCAAAGTTAGTCATCAATCTGAAGGTTTTGCATTCATAGATGAAGGCAGGGCTCATTGAAAAGTTCTTGAAAATTTAGTTTAGTTCAGCGTTTATGCAAAATAAAAGATTTCTATCCCATCCATGGTTTCCTATAAGTATCAGCTCAAAGAAAACCATGAGCCAATTAGCATTCTTGAGTTGAGAGTGCTCATCGACAAATTTGGATGGTAGTTTAGTGATATTCACAGAATGACCTCATGGAAGTACTTTTCATTAATGAATGCATTAACACTGAATGAAGAACTCGAAAAATCTTTCTAATAAAAATATGCATATTGCCATGTAAAATTGTATGCGCGTAACATTAATACAAGTGAGCTTTGCCCAAAACTAAACATTTCCCTCATCCTTCACACTTTAATATTGTTTTCATATGGCTTGAGTTGTTTTTATTACATTAGCAAGACACTGATAACAATGAGTAAGAGAAATTGCTCCTGAGTAGAAAACTATGAAGTAATTTTGGCCAAAGTATTAATTTTCCTACTTTCATCTCTTGTGACTTAGCTAATTAATTTCTATTATTTTCTTAATGCTTTTATTGACAGGAAAACTCTGAAGAAATGTATAGTCTGGATAATGATTCCTTCCTCAACAGCTTGGAGGCAATGACAATTCAAAATTATTGGACTGACAGTGTGAAGCATACAAAGTTGTGAACCAAGGAAATGAAAATTGTGTTTAGGATACAGGAAATTTCTAAGGAAAGCACAGGAAGTAAAAAATCTGCCTCTTAACATCACAATCAATTTATTTCCTCTTTTATGTAAAACTTGTAAAGGTACTACATATTAGAAAAAAAAGGCTGGACCTGTTTTGTTGAGTTCCATATGCTGGAAAATGTATGTACATTTTATGTAGTGTTATGTAACTTTACTCTCAACGAGTAAATTAAGAATTGGTAAATATGTAATATTTAAGAAATGTTTAACTATATTTCAGACTTCATTCCTTCTCATTACTGTCTATCATAAAAACTATAGTACCTGAAATGGATTTGAAGACTATGTGTGATGTATATTAAAGCATACGTCTTGTTACAGACCTCATCCTTCAGAAACCTGTTTATCCTGATAGATATTGATAGACATTATTCATCAGATATCCATTAAAAGAGCAAATTTCCATGCTTAGTTTTGGTAAATGTATAGGTAAACGCAAAATTAAAAGCATGACCAAAGATAATCAGAATACTGATGGATGTTAAACAGTATGGCAAGTGCCCGTTGCCTTTCCTTCCTATTTGAATATCCTGATTGATACTTGTTAATCCAATACTAAACTGGCATGGAAAATTACACCATGTTCATACCCCTCTCATGACTTCATCTTTTCCCTTTTGAGTTTTTGAAATGAGTGTTTAATAACAGTACTTAAAAGAAATTGTTTACTTGTAGATCATGGATTGTGATTAACACTGAGCATAAGAATGTTGTTGGTGTTTTGTTTACAGTTGGATGATTGCCATCTTATTATTCAATAGAAACGTTTCGTACCTACTTAGTTAAAGCACTTAGTTAAAATTTAGTTCACACAAACTGTACCCGGCTGCACCATTAATCAGTGATACATAGACAACCCAATAGTTCACAATTTTTTCTGTTAAGAAATAAATCCATTAGGATAAAAAAATCAATCATTAGTGAGAACCAAATGTTGGCTATGTGATATTATTTCAGGCAGTGAAATGCATAAGTTAAACTAATACTTTTATATCAACATATTTCTCAGCCTGAAGGTACTCGGATACACAATGAAAAACTGCCCAAAACAACCTTACATTATTAAAAACAGAAAATAAGTTAAATACACTCTGATCATGAAAGTTTGATTTTGGTTGTATAGAAAACATAAAATTTTAACTATGTATTTGGTAATTTTGCCACACATTGAATCATTACATGTCCATGATCTCATCCAATTGCAAACAGTTTAACAGATACTCATCATTCTGCATACTTTACAATTTAATATATTTCGCAGACTTGGTGGTGGTTTGCAAGAGATAATTTCCTTTGGTTAACCTTAAACAAAAATGTATTATTTCCAGTCTCTATAATAGTAATCTCCTAACTCCACATAACTAGAGAGCCGAATAACTTGTATCCCCTAATTGATGGGTTCTGAGAAATCACAGAATTGCTGACGATTATAAACAGTTAAATAGGTTCTGAAAATGCACTGCCTGAACAAAGATGGTTGCATAAGACGTAACAATGGCACTCAAAATCGACCACTTTCCATTATAGATTCATATTAAATTACTCATAGCTCTTATTCCACCAGCCAAAGTGATTCCATTGAAGGGACACATTTTTCGACTTTTTAAAATTGTGCCATGGTGAAAATACGTAAAACGAGAACATACAATACCTCTAGGTACACAAGTTGCACTTTTGCATGAATAAATATAGTTTTTTTCTTTGATTTTTAAAGGAAGAATTTACCCTAATTGCAGGGAAATATGGTAAAAACAGCATCAGGTGAAAATGTAATTTTTTTAACTTAACTAATGATGCATTCTAACCTTACAGGATTTATCATTTATGCTCAAATGTTTCTTTACCAATGGCAATGATGAAGACATTTTTATTGATTCCCATGAAAGCTCTTTATGCTTGGGGATCTCAACTTGAAGGCATTCCAGACAGTTACTTGATCAGGCAAGATTGAGGATTTTAATAGCTTGGAAGGGAAGAGAAAAAAATCACTCCATCATATTTGATTGACTAATTGACCAATGTCTCATGACCACATGGCCAAGTTTCATCAACTGTATTAAACTTTAACCCATTCAGCAAATATATTAAAATATATAATGTTCAAAATTAATAAAAAACAAGGTTTTATGTACATATGCTAATTATTGCCAAGTCTTGTTGAGAAAAGATAAGCATGAATAAGTTAAAATTATCATGAATATTTTTCAATTAATGCTCCCATTCTCATGTAATATGTTTTCTCTCGGGTATCCTATATTAAACATAGCAAGTGATAACATCCTATCATTGGATAGTCTCAATATCTGATATGTTTCCTAAATATTAACCTGATTAAAATGTAAGTATTAAGTAAACAGCATTGTTTTCCTGTAAGACTGAGGTGAAGTGCATGAGAATTGCATATAGGGCTAATTAGACATTCCTGTTGCAGTATTATGGTAATAATGTCATGTGAAATCTCCTGAATAACTTACTACTGGAGCAATAACTAAAAACTTCCAAGATCGAAGAAGATAATGAAGCAGCCACTCTGCATAAATCAATGTGTTTATTTAAACACATTGGTTCATTGTGAAGAAACATATCTCAATGAAATGACCACTTGAAGGGTTCTTCATTTGTTGATGTATTATTAAAGCCTGTATCATAAATTTTGGCCCTGAACATAAGTTGTTTTTATATAAGCTTTGGAATACTGTTACATATATGCAAAAGGATCAACTTTATATGGAGAGCAACCAACTATGAAAGATATAGTGCATACACGTGTGCATAACTCTTATAGAAACTAACATTGTACAAATGATTGTTCATGCTTTCATTCACCTGAAGTATTAAAGCCTCTGTGTGTGATGCAATCATAGGTTTCGGAATTATGATGTATAATTAAACTGTACAAAGCTATAATGTGAACGCAAAATCAATTGACCATGCCTGTTTTCATCACTGGTGTACATTATTTAGTAAAAAAAACTATGTGATATTCAATGACCATGTGCAGCTATTTGGAGAGTCAGTGATCTAATAAAACAGAAATAACTATCAATTCTTCTTGTTATTCCACTCAGTGTCACCGAAAGTATCCACATATGAAAGAAAGTTTGACCCTCAAAAATATTTTTTTTAACCACCATGAAAATAATAATTAATAATTCTCAATTATTATTTAATGTAATGAAATACTTTTAATCTGTTTGAATTATGGTTGTAGCAGGATTAGACTATTTTTTTATTAATGCCAAAAGTCAACTCTACTCTGAAACGATTATACATTAGATAATATAATGCTATTATATGGACAAGGAGCGGTGCTTAAATCTGGACAAACACGCATATCTTCAAATGAGATTTCCTCACAGGGCAAGGGAAACCTTCCCCAGACTTCTCTGAAGCATTATAATTAGCCACAGCATCGTAACCAGTTGATCTGGGGTACCAAAAGAAGAATCGAACTATTTTGAAATATAACGCCCAGCATGAACACCTTCAATAATAGCAGCCCTTCAGTTGAACTCCACACTTGTTGGTAACAACTCGGCCATTTTGAGGTTATGACTGTTTACTAGAAGCCTATAACTTTCAAAACCACCAATAGCGACCTCCAGTGAAACTACGATATGGCGGGAAATTTAAAAATTGAAATTTGTCTGGCTCTAAGTGCCACACCCTGTATATTAGATTTTTCAAATAAATAAAAGCAAAACATTTTATTTCTATTCCCAGACCTTAAGAGTGAAGAGATGCTTGCCAGTAAGCTCCTGCAGAATTGGTTTTGGCACTCCTTGCCAGTGACCTAGTAGAAGTAGATTCATGGGCTTGCTGTATTAGAGTAGTTGTAGTGATGTGATGAATAGTACTCACCTTATTGTCTGAGTTGGAAGTTTGACTGTTTGATGCCTATTAATCTAGGTCGTTGTTGTACTAGTGGCGATGTATACGTTGTTACTTAAGTTTTTCAGTGATAGCCACATATTCTTTACATATCTTTCCGAAAGTGGCAAACATATACATTTTCAGGAAATCATCAAATAGCAGAATGGCAATTTCTAAAGTTAAGGAAATCATCAAATAGCAGAATGGCTGTTTGGTTAGCAAGTGTGATAGAATTGTAATGTCTTCTACTCGACCCACAAGCTCCAGTGCAATGATAAGTGTATATCTCTAATTGCTTATGTCAATTGGGTTGGACAGAATCATGTCAAGGGCATAATGAAAGCTCACTGTGCCAATGGGATACTGTGCACATTCACCCTACTATAACAAACAGCAAGGTCACTGAGAAGCTGCCCAAAGGTTCAACTGTTTGATGAACAAAAGGTGCAAATCTGCCAACCAGAAGATTCAGTGGTTGCCTTCCAAGTGGCAGGGTAGTGGTCAACATTATGCAGCAATTAGATGAAGATGCAAATGTTGACCTCATGCCTCCGGTAGATATAATCAGGTCTTATCAGAAGGTGCCTCATCAGCATTCAAGTAGTAGTATTAGCTACAGTTTTGTTTTTGGAGTGCGTTGATAGCTATGGTCATTTTGCACCACGGTCAAAAGTTTCATAACCTCAATATCCTATTAATAAATAGATAAATACATACATGAATATTTAAAACCAGAAGTCTAAAAAAGGATTCCACAGCTATGGTTTTCCTATTAGCCCAGCTTCCCTTTACTAAATCTTAAAACTTTAACTAAAGTAGTTAGGGTCATCCCATAAAATAATACTTAAATCACTTCATATTTTAAAGGTGCCTCGTGCCCTCTGTTTGTATTTGTCTCACTGTGTCAGTATATGGTTCATTGTCAGGGGCAGGTCACACTCTTCCCAGCGAGGTCGTTGTTTTTCCTCCGTGAAGAGGTACGAGTGTGTGTGAGGGTGTGGTGCCTCATCTTCAGGCATGCAATTGCCACCTCTTCCCTCCAGCTATTCCTTACGGATGAGGATCACTGACTTTATACTAGTATCTACAGGTGCTTATTACTCCTGACATTCAGCCATGTATCCTGCCATTGCTTAAGCACAGAGTTGCACAGTGCAGCTTTGAGATAATCCTCTGACACCAACATACGTGGTCTGTAAATTAAATGCGCGACCTGGTGCTATCTGGCGGCCATGACACGGAATATAGCCCCGCCCACAAGCGGCGACAGTTGACGAGCCGTCTGTGCATGGCGGATCGTCGAGCTGTGCGTATAGTGTCAGTAATGTTAGTTTCTGTTGTCCTTATTTTTACTTTTTGTCGAAAATGTAAATTAACGAAATTACGGAGCAACCAATCAACATCAATTTTTCTGGTGAAGTGCGGCAAAAGTTAGAAATAAGTTACTGAAATGTTGACAGCTGTTTACCGCACCTCACCAAAAAACTTGGTGTTGCTCCATGATTTCGTCAATGTCCATTTTCGACAAACAGTAAAACGAGGGCAACAGAAACTAACATAATTGGCACCATACGCACAGCTCGACGATCCGCCAAGCACAGACGGCTCTCATTTGGTCTGAGGCAACTAGTGAGCGGGGCTAGTGGGCGGGGCTATAGTCCGCGCCAGACGACGCGGCCTGTATATGCCCCGCGGGGATATAGGCCGCCAGATTGCACCAGTTCGGGTATTTTTTGGGCAGATCACGTATAGTTGCTCATTAGAAAGTTTCTACGCGTTGCCAAAGTCAGCGTCGCCTGAATCACATTACAATACTCAATACTGGGGTCGTCCTGAAAGCGTCGATGTTCACACCAAGAACGCCATCGTGAACTACGGTCAAAGGTCTTAAATTCTCCCCTCCCCTGAAGAGAGTACGATCGAACCATTATCTAATTTGGAGATCACCAAATCACGGTAAATGCACGGAAGGACGATCTGCTCCCAATGCGGTGTGGGGAACTTAAAAACCTTATATTATTTAGCGTTCGACGGCACTTCTCCCTTAAGACCCGGATATTCTCTATCCAATTTAGTCTGTACTCCAGGACCATACCTAAGAAACGGAAGGGATATTTCCTCCATTCATACAGTGTCGGTGGGACGAATAGTGTCCGCGATGTCGATGGACCTGGACGCATTTTTTTATGTCAGTAGAGAAGCAGAAACCCATTACTACGCGCCCCGTCTCCCGATTCGTTCAGAGTCACCTGGACATGCCTGGAGAGACTGGCAAGTCTGGATGACCTGCCGTATATAGCGAGGTAGTCGAGCAAGAGCGATCCCATCACTGGCGCCATGATACTGTCCATCACGTCGTTGATTGCAATGGCTAATTGGGTTACACTCGGAACGGAGCCCACGTTGGAGGCCCACGTTGCGTTTTAAATATTAGAGGAGCTAGGCCGGGAATTACTCAAAAGAGCGAAGATTAAATTACAGATTAAATCTCTTGCACATAAATTGTTAACGGCGTCTATTTAGCAGGGACGTATATATATATATATATATATATATATATATATATATATATATATATATATATATATATATATATATATAATATAAAATATATTATTAACCGCATCGTACAACGGTAGGAGAGATATCATGCCAATAAAATTAGTGATATTAAGAGTAGAACAGATAAAGTTAAGATGTCATTTTTTCCACGGATAAGGGATCAGAATAAAATTGTCCGTCCGCTGTTGGGTTCATATTCGGTTCAAAATTAGTCTGTTTTGTATTCACACCATGCCACACACCCTAGTGGTGACTTGCAGGTTGCTAAAATATCTAAAATATAACATGCTGACATCTCCTAATTTAAAAAAGGCGCGAATTTTAGAAAAATATGCACTCTTCCATCGTGACGACCCGACGACCAACTGAACGGATTAGTTAATTGAAGGAATAGTAGGTGACCAAGACCGTTGGATGACGTCATTTGTTGAATTTGAAACGGCCAATTAATTTAAGTTATTGAAATAAACAAATATTATTAAAAAAATTCAATTAGGTTTTGATAATATGATTTTTTAAACTTTTTCCACATCAATTAACATATTTTTATTTCAATAATAAATGTTATTTGCGATTCAACTTTTCGCCATAATCTGATATCGCAAAACAAGATGGCGCCAGGGGAAATTGTTAACTTCTTGTACAATTAATCTCAGGATGCTGACCGCAACACAGCGAAGGCGCACAGCGGCAGAGATACGCAGGCACACACACTTACCTGAATAATATCTCCTGATCCTGGTCCCTGGGTCCATCCCTCCCTACTAACAAGAAGTCCTCCTGTCGTCTCTTCTGGCAATCAGGGTCATTCTTTTCCTTTGCAACAATCACGATTATTTGATATTTCCCGGAGAACATTCACACAGTATCTGAGATAATCCGCCTCCATTAACAACGTAATCAATAATCACGTGACATTAAGCACTCGCTCTTGCTTCACGAATCGTCATTCTGTAGATGCGATGAAGTATTATTGATGGACACTATCCTGCCAGAATTGAAGGCACTTTATGAACATCCGCAGGCGAAATATGGAACATACTCCGTCATTGGATTTGGGTACACTCCGAGGGGAAACTATTGGGTTCCCAGGCGCACCAGAAGTATCTAGAAGTACCCCTTTTGCCCTGGGTTAATCCAATCGTAATGTTTGGCGAAGTGCCATTACTGCACCCCGTCCCAGTTTTCAATCACTGCCCAACCACGACCATCATCTGTACGAATCATCCTTAGTTATAACAGTCTACTGTAAAGTAAAATTAAGGTTTATCTGTGGACAAGGGGCACTTCCGAACGACATACTGCTTGCAGGCGAAGAATAAATAGATCACCATCGCGACTCTTTCAGTTGCTATTCTGGGAGTGACTAAACGGGCTCTTCACATTGAACATTGCTGGACGAAACTCTTCCCCTCTCAGAGCATAGCTTGGCAGTTTAATGCCCCAGTATCGTCATATTATTGAAAGTGGGGCGCAGTAGAATTTCCTCAGTGATTAAACTTTCATGCACAGCCTGATATTCACAGCGTGTAATGCATATCATTGAAGTAACGGCAATAACTCCCGTTTTATTACCAATAGCTGAAAAACTATATTTCATTTCAGCTTGCTCTTAGGAAAGTCCCGAGTTTCAGTGTGGCGGAACACGGGCGAGAGGAAAAAGCAGAGGCTATTGTCGGTTTCGAGAGGAAGGGGTCATCGGTCCACATGGGAATATGGCAATGGTGTAAGGGCAGAATTGCTCTTGTGAAAAGCGGGGTTTAGTATTTGAAATGCCGAACCATTTGATCGCTATGCCTGGAAGTAAGGGAAACAGGATGTGACCTTAGAGTTAACACATGTATTTTGCCTTACCGGGCGTAGTCGTCAGTTCCTCTTCTTATTTCACATGACTCGGTAGGAATTGTGAGCAGGTAGCAGTAGATATTCTTCGGTTCCTTTTCTTAGTCTCGTCTGAACATATTGATGCGTAGTGGAATCTTATTTTGAGAATCCTTGAGCTGTGGATCCAGAAGAGAGTGGGTGAAATACCGATGGTAAGGACGCATTCCTCTCGAAAGTGCAAATGATCTGATTTTAGGTATTGTCTCATGCTGATAAGTGAAAAGCGATATGCGTGGCTGAGATTGGTGTGGTTGCTCTAGTCTTGCCTAGAAACGCAAGGGGACCAGTGAAAGAGTGGCTGCTCCATAAGGATCATCCTCGATTTGATTTTAAATAGCAGTAAGCAAACTAGGTAAGTAGCAAACTAGGTAAGTAGCAAACTAGGTAAGTCTTACCGGCGTCCCTCCCATCATACCTATCTCAAATAATAAAAATAGGAGAATTCCAGACGCAAATGTGTACCGTAAACGTGTCAGAAAGAGTTCTCTGTGCATTTCTGATGGTTGAAAGCACAGCGAAGAGGATGAGATAAATCTGTTTACGTCGAGGTGAGCGGCTTAGGAAAAATCAGAATAAGAAATTTGGCATATCAGCCATATTGAATGGCATGGGATCGAGTACTGAAAAATACGAGGCCTGTCCACTGAGGCCATTAAAAACTTTCTTTTGCGAAATTTAGTTTTCATTGATTTTGTCCACTTCAAAGTACTCTCCATTCGTTGCTATGCCTTGTTATTCCATCTTATTTTCATACACTGTTCAAAGCACCCTTGGAAGTCGTCGGCAGTTGGGCTTTTTAGCTTTCTTGTCGTTTCTTGCTTTATTGTGTCTTCCACATCTTCCCAGTGATGTCCCCTCATCACATTTTTGCATTTTGGGAATGGGAAACAGTCGCATGGGGGCTCGAGATCTGGCGAATAAGGAGGATGATCAAGGATCAAGGTGATTGAAGTTTTGACCAGAAACTGGCGAACAATCAATCTGCATGTGCAGATGCATTGCCATAGTGAAGGATCCATCCATCATGTTCCTGTTAAAATAGTGTGCACTGTTGATTTTCCTAAATTCAGTTCATCAGCTATCATTCGGACAGTTTTTCGACGATCGGTAATAAGGACAAGGGAACGCACACGATCAATGTTGTCGTCAACACAGGTGGTTGAAGGTCGTCCCGGACTTGCATCATCCGTAGCATCTTGTCAACCATCTTTAAAATGCTTAATCCACTTGAAAACTGATGTTTTTTAGAGCATTGTCACCATTAAACAGCTGTCAACATTTCAGTGATTTCTTGATAACTTTTACCGCACTTCGCCCAAAAATTTGATGTTCATTCGTTGCACCGTGATTGCACCAGTTCCCGGATTCATTGCACAGACTATGTATTTCGGGGAATAATGGAGACATTATAAAGATTGATTCTACTTCAGTTCAATGCGCTCTATCCCTATGGTGCTCTTGAAGGCTTGGTATTCGTTTGAAGCGAATAATCAGAACGAGAAAAAAGTGTTTCTGCTGTGGTAGATGTCTGGAAAAGTCTGAAAACACAAAATTAGAAACTATTATGGGTTTAACGTTGTGTGACGTGGAACTGCAGAGTATTACTCATCAACAAGTTACTCCAGTTAAAATGTTTTTTGGTTAATTCTTTTTGTGAATGCTTGTATTTAAAATATTTTGAATAATGCTATTATACTTATGATAGAAGTAGTGGCGTATCCACGGGGCGAGGAAAAAGGGAGAAGTCCCCACAAAATTCTCAAACGGTGCGCGCAATAAATAAAATTCAGGATTTCGGACGTTTTCATGGCATCCCATCACTGACTGATTTAATCGGTGTTAACATCACTTAATAGCGCAAAACACTTTATTAATTAGTTGGCGATAGCACAATCAGGTCCACGAGTATAGGATTCCGTGTGCAAATTGCAATTGAAGGTGATTTTCGAAGAGCGATACATGAATGTTTTACTTTGAAAATACAGGGTTGCACCCAAAAGTGGTAGGACTGATTTTCTCTGGCGCGAACGGAGCGGTGGAGGGGGATCTGTCTGGCAGGGTAAGGTGGAGGGGGCTCTTAGCAACAGACCAACACCAACCTCAGTCGCCTGCGGGCTGTCGTTGAGTGAGGACACCGTTTTTAAAGAAGCAAGTTTTTTGTCCGCGTCGAAAAACAAAATGAATCTGAATTTAGAGCAACGTTATTCCGTGAAGTTTTGTGCGAAACTCGGGAAGACGGCAACTGAGACCCTCGATGTGATCAAGCAGGCTTATGGGGACACTGCCTTAAGCCGTTCCGCAGTATTTGAGTGGCACAAGTTGTTTAAAGAGGGTAGGGAGCTCGTTGAAGACGACCATCGCTCCGGACGGCCGTCGACGGCAAGAACCTGTATTAATCTCCAGCCGTCGGGACTTAAACTGACGCCGAGACAAGCTGACGACACCGGTCGTTTAATTTAATGTCCTCTTATTTACTTCAATCCAGGTATTTTGTTTTCTCTCCGCGCCTGGATGTTTTTGCTAGTTTTTCCCCCCAAAAGAAACATACGCACACTTCGTTAATCAATTTGAGTCCCAACACCGCACTGGAAACCGCCGCGAAGAGCCACCAGTAACTTCATGTTGAGTTTATCAATGCCCTAATTCAGATCATTGTTTGGTCATTGTTTCTGATAGTTTGTATAGCATTGTATGGTAATAATCATTGAAGTGCGATAATGCTGCGCGCGCATGGTGTCATCCCTGGCCTCGGTAATTTATTGAAGCGATAGAAGGAATTTGTACTTGTTTGAAAATTGCGTAGCATAGAGAGGGAGATGGGCGATGATTGCCAGATATTTCATTGAGAGTAAGAGTTATTGAAATGTGGCGGTCCAAATCATCTAAATACGTAATAAAATACATGAACAGTCCGATCTTTAACTAAAATTTCAAATTTGAAGTGTACTTCAATAGTTATGGAAATCTTCCGAACATTTTGTACCTTCTTTGAATTGCATCGCCAGTGTAATTAAACGAGAAAATTATTTTTTTTAACCCGGTAGTAATGGATTCGTAACTTTATACACTTGCATTGAAGTATTAATAATATTAAGAGTAATGCCTTCGTTTCATCGGCGTATTCCCCTCATGTGCCCGCAAGGAAAAGACGAGAATATGACGACATGGTACGTATCTGGGAAAAGTAGTAAGATACAACGATTTATTTCTGACAAGACCATTCTGCAGAATTTTATCGTCTTGCTTGGAACTCTGATGAAGTTTATTCCCTCGAGCATTTTTAACAGTCAGGAATATTATTCACCATGCAGACCCATTGCTTCAAAACCCTGTAAGGGCTATTATGTCTCATTCCCAGGGAATGAGTGGGCCAGGGAAATAACTAAATATGTGGGAAACATGCGGGCGCAGGTCGAGAGCGACGGTCAGTCAGTGCCTCCTCAAAATCCAAGTTTCTCTTTCCGAATATTGCGCCTTGCTGAAGGAACGTCTTGATGATGGCTACCAACATTATAACTTCAGTGACACAAACTTTTACCAGTTAAAAAAAACTTGGGGGATGAGTAGTCCTAAAATACATTCCGCTAGTATATATCACATAAGAAACCACCTCAATTATCATTCCCAAGTATATAATAATGGACAGTATAGAGAGCAAGAATCCAGGCAATATGTGAGAATATGAGTCGTGGTAACCATGGGGCTCGGCCCAATCGGCCGTGTGTCGAGCCCGGCAGCTGGAGATGCAAGGCTTCCGCGGACATCATCTCACGAAACCCTTGCAAGGGAAAACCAGCAGCAGCAGGACAGAAGACGCAGAAGACCAATTTAGTTAGAATAGGAACTTGGAATGTAAGGATAAGAATAGGGACAGGAAAATTAGACAATATTAAGCGAGAGATGGTAAGAGGAAATATAGATATTATTTTAAGTTTATGCGAGGTAAGATGGAAGGATAGCGGGGACAACTGGAGTGATAGCTATGGAGTAATATACAGCGGAGGGGAAGAGAGCCAACGAGGAGTTGCCATAGTATTAAATGAAGAGGTAGGAAGAAGCGTAGTCAACATAGAGCAGGTAACAGATAGAATATTACTAGTAGAGATAAAAGCAGAACCGACGAACTTGGTTATTATTCAGGTATACATGCCACCGAGCAACCATACGGAGGAAGAGGTCGATAGGATATACGATCAGTTAGAGGAATAATCGCATGTGTTCCTGCAAGGAAACATTTAATAGCGATGGGGGATTGGAATGCGGCGGTAGGCGAAGGAAGAGATGGTTATGAGGTGAGGGACTACGGTTTAGGTACGAGGAATGACCGCGGGGAGAAATCAATTGGGTTCTGCAGGAGACAGGGGTTAGTCATCACCAACACTTCGTTTAGACACCACAAAAGGCGTAGGTATACATGGAAAATTCCAGGTGACTCAGAAGGGTATCAGTTAGATTATATCCTGGTTAGACACAGGTTTAGGAACAGTGTGATAAATTCGCACAGCTTCCCGGGAGTGGATGCGGACTCTGACCGTAACTTCGTTGTTATGAAGCGTAGCGTCCGTTCCAAAAAGATAAGGCAGGGGCGGCGAGTTAGAAAATGGAATGTAGAAGCATTAAATGGTTTCAAAAGGAAGGAATACAAACAGGCGGTAGAGGAAATCATTGAGGATGGTAAAGAGCTAAGTACTATCGAAGAAAAATGGGAAAGTATCAAGAAGGGGTTGTCCAAAGCCGCAAAAGACACTATTGGAACCGTTAATGGGAAAAGGATTAGGAAACCATGGATTATGGATGAGATGATTAGAAAGATAGATGAGAAAAAGAAAATGGAAGTACGAGGGTCATCCGGAAAGTAGTAACCGTTCGTGCCGCATGAAGTGCTGACGACGCGAGTAGCCGCTGGACGAGGTCAGATAGCTTCAGTGGCTTGTCTGCCTTCTCTGAGCCAAGTTGCGTGACGCTAGCATTGCCTGTGTTGTTTCTGTGATTGTTTACAATGTTTAAAAAAATTGAGAACGCCGCCAGTTGTGAAGTGAGGGCAGTGATTAAATTCCTCAATGCAAGAAACGTTCGCCCATGTGATATTCATCGCCAATTAAAGGAGGTGTATGGAGACAATGTAATGGACGAGTCGTCTGTTCGGCGGTGGTGTCGCAACTTCAACATGGGGAGGGGGAACACACACGACGATGAGCGTTCGGGGAGACCGTCTGTCATTACAGACCAACTGGTGAGCTCAGTTGACGAATTCGTGAGGAACGATCGGCGCGTCACAATTGATGACATCTGTGAGCATTTTCCCAATGTTTCTCGAACAATTGTTCATGAAATTGTTAAACACCATCTGCATTATGCAAAAATTTGTGCAAGATGGGTCCCTCGCGTATCTCAATGAGCTGGCGGCGAAGGACTATGCAGCAGGAATACAGAAACTTGTCACACGTTATGACAAATGCCTTAATTTGCTTGGAGATTATGTTGAGAAGTAGTTTAAAGTATCCTCTTTCAAATAAAATTTTTTATGTTTGTTAATATTTACTTTTGTGTCTTTATTTCACGAACGGGTACTACTTTCCGGATGACCCTCGTATGTAAACACAGAGTAAGGAAAAAGGAAGCACAAAGAGTTAGATAATAAATTAAGATGGGCAACAAATAAAGCAAAAGAGGCACAGTGGGAGACGCAGTGCGAGGATATGGAAAGTTTGCAAAAGAAGGGTGAAATTAGTGCACTATACAGCAAGGTTAAATCAATTTTGGGAAGTAAAAAGGGAAGATCTGTGCTAACAGTTAGAGATAAGGCGGGTAAGATAATAGTTGACGCAGAAAAGATCCAAGAGAGATGGAAGGAATATAAGGAAGACCTTCATGGTAAAGAACTTGGGCCAACAAAGTTAGACATAGAAAACAAGGAACATGACGTAGATGAAGATAGCTTAGGTCCGGGCATATTCTACGATGAGATAGAAAGGGCAGTAAGGGAGATAAAACTAAATAAGGCCGTGGGGGTAGATAACATTCCCGCGGAACTATTGAAATGTTTAGGGAAATGTGGAGGAAGAGGCTATATGGGCTGATTCGTAGTATTTATGAGGAAGGAATCTGGCCGGAAGACTTTGTGAGATCAGTTTTAGTTCCTATTCCGAAAAAGGTAAAGGCTACATCATGTGAGGACTACAGGACAATAAGTTTGATATCCCACGGAGATAAAGTTGTTCTCAGGATCATAAACAAAAGGACAGAGAGTAGGGCAAATGATTACTTAGGGGGTGATCAGTTTGGGTTTAGGAAGGGGAGAGATACGCGTGATGCCATTTCAGTAATGAGATTATTAATCGAGAGGAATATAGAATACAACCAGGAGGTATTTGCCTGTTTCGTAGATTACCAAAAAAGCGTTTGATAGAGTGAATTGGGAAAAACTAATGAGTATATTGCAGAAAATAGGAATAGATTGGAGGGACAGGAGGGTAATCCTTAACCTGTTCATGCCAAAGACTGCTCAGGTGTGAGTGGGGAACGGGGAGTCCGGATGGGTGGTGTTAGGAAGAGGCGTACGGCAAGGTTGTCCGTTGTCACCGGTGCTGTTCAACGTATATGTGGAGGAAATGATTAAAGAGGAATGGGATGTTGAAGACTGTAATAGAGGGGAGAATGTCAGGCAAACGAGGAAAGGGAAGGAACAGGATAGGGATGTTGGAGGGGATGAAGGGAGGAAGAAAGTACTCGGAGATGAAGAGGGACCTGATGTAGAGTAGTATGATGGATTGTGTTTTGTTAGGAGTCACGAAATATTTATTTGGTAGTTGTGTCCATCCAAAACCTTCCTTAACCGGTAGATTACCTCAAAAAATCTATATATCACGAGACCGCTTTGACTGCTGTGCGCAACTTCTAAGAAATCATTACGATTCAAAATTGACAGCGCTCGACAATAATGTCCATAAAAGCCAACTATCTGATAATTTTGAGTCTAAGACAGATTTACTACCGATGCTAGAGAATCCATTCATTTCCGATTGTGTAAACCAATCCTATAATCAGCCGGCATAACTTGAAATGATAATAAATTATGAAACACCCAAAGAAACATAAACTGCTTACTTAAAGGCTAATAAATTTCTCCTCCGAAAGGAAATGAAAATGTCAATTTCAAAGAAATGTAAACAAACTCGGAAGTGCCAGGGTTGGTGGGGGAGGAGAGCGGACTGTTGGGAGAATATGAATGCAAGGAATTATTAGTATTATTATTGCTCAATAGTTCCCTATAAACAACCGTAAGTGGTTGTGTGTGAGTGTGTGGCAGGGGGTGATTGCACATCAGATTACTTTTTACCCAAAATATTTTGACCCCTGGTGCTTTTTGGGGGACCCTGTTACAAAATTAGGTCAATAATAATCGGAATGAAAAATGGCTGATTATGAAGTCGGGCAGTGTTTTGTTACGAGGATAGGCTGAAAACTAATGCACACATGCTTGTATACCACAAAGAAAGTGACCTTTAGAAGTACTCCTAGTGGCATGCGGAAGTAGCATTACCTCTCAACACGCATGCGCAGGTTTGAGGTCTATTCATTCATCCAGTGTATTCGAGAAGCGGAAGTATGGAGACGTATTCTAGTGCTATGTCAACGCGAGTTAAACGGCGTGCTGTTATCGAATTTTTAACTCCTGAAAAAGTGACTCCTACTGAGATCATCGTCGTTTAAAGGCTGTTTATGGTGACGATACTGTTGATAGGTCTACTGTAAATCAAAGGGTAATAAAATTTCGTGGTTGCGGGCCTGGAAAAGCCATAATTGTTGATGAAACACGCAGCGGACATCCAATCACTGCCACGGACGATAAACATTGTATACTCGTCGAAGATTTAATTCAAATTGACCGGCGAATCACTCAAAAGCTTATCGCAAACCATATTGGTCGAATTTGTCGTGCTAAAGGCAACCTGGCGCCAATGATCTCGCAACATGACAACGCTCTTCCACACATCTCGCGCGCAACTGGAGAGGTTCTGCGAAACCTGAAATTTGAACCAATTCCACACCCTCCTTATTCCCCCGATTTTGCGACTTGCGATTTTTATTTTTTTCCTCGACTCAAGAGACACCTCAAGGGTAATCATTACACCTAGGACGATGAGGTGAAGGCAGCTGTAGAGTCCTGGATTCGAGAAAAGTTGGAAGAGTTTTTCAATGACGGAATGAAAAAACTT
The DNA here is from genome assembly GCF_022747635.1 of Hetaerina americana. NCBI lineage: Eukaryota > Metazoa > Arthropoda > Insecta > Odonata > Calopterygidae > Hetaerina > Hetaerina americana. Next base: position 108,856,369 of record NW_027286763.1, read on the forward strand.
GTTACACGTTGGGAGAAATGTGTAGCCTTAACGGTGATTATGTTGAAAAATAAATATATGATTTTGAAACTTAAGAATCGTCAACAAACAACGACCACGTCAATATAGTGTGAATTATTTAGAGCGTGCAAACTGGGGGTTAAGTTTCAGGGAGATTATCAATGAAGTTGACATTAATGTATTATCGCGTTTCACAATTTGGACAAATTGTGGTGATGTAGCTCGCGGCTTCCAAATTGGTGCCGCGAGTGTTAACGGATGAAAATAGGCGAAAATGTGTTGACATCAGCCGGGAACTGCTTGATTGTTCAAACGACAACCAAAACTTCTTTGAAAACAATCGCCACAGAAATCTCGGTTTATGATTACGATCTGAAGCTTCCTGTCTTCGCGGTGGAAGGGGCTTAACCTTCCCCACGACCCAAATAGCTCGGATGCCACGATCGAGCGTGGAGTGGCTATCGTACTAGCTTCCGACCCAGAGAGCCCGGGTTCAAATCCTGGGGACAACATATATTTTTCAGTGGTATCCCGATCCCTACTTGAGGTGCTTTTTAGGGAGGGCACTTTGAGTGAGTACGCCGTTCGTCGGATGGGACGTTAAACTGCGGACCCCTTGGCGCCTTTCGTCAACAAGAGTAGGCTAATGCCGACGCCGGGTTTCTCTCCTTCCCGCTTCTTTCCATCCCTAATGGCGCAAATGGCCTCAGCTGTTGGTGGCCTCCCCTAAATACTACTACTACTCGAGCGTGAAGTTGATGTTGATCTTTTTCTTCGATTGGGAAGGGATTTTCCATTATTAACATGTCCTCACGATACGACAAATAGTAAATAGGCAGCACTATATATAGGTAATGAAAAGATTAAGACACGTCATGTTACAGATGAGACCACAAATGTCAAAAAAAAAAAAACAAGTCTCGGTCATTTCATCGCGAGAACGCCCACACAATTCATTTTCACTGAGTTTTGGTCAAAAACAGCACACCGGTAATCCTCCCAGCCACCCTCTTCTCCAGCGGCCTTTTTCCTATTTCTTACAGGGTCCGTACAATAAGTATCGCGACTGGTTCGCTGTAGGCTCAACGGAGCGGTGGATGGGGGTCCGATCGGTCGGCTCGGTAGAGGGGTCCCCCACCACTCAGGCGCACTTTAGTTCAGTCGCCTCCGGGCATGTATTGAGACAGGAGGTGGATTTTCGTGACGTGTGATTGTTTGTGGTGTCGTCGCGCCAACATGGAGCGCACCGTCGAGCAACGCTACGCTGTGCAGTTTTGCGTTAAACTTTGGAAATCCGCGTCGGATACCCTTGAACTCATTCAACATGCTTATGGGGATGATGCCTTAAGCCGCACAAGAGTTTTTGAGCGGCACTAAATGTTTAAGGAAGGCCGGGAGCTCGCCGAAGAGGAGCACCGCGTCGGACGCCCGACGACCGCTCGAACCGATGCTCAGATGGCCAAAGTGAAAAGCGTTTTGGACTCAGACAAGCGTTTATCCATCGCCCTGCTCAGTGAGGAGACCGGCCTTTCAGTCGGAACCGTCCACACCATTGTAACAGAGGATCTTGCGATTAGGAAAGTGTGCGCGAAGCTGGTGCCGAAAGCCTTGAGCGAGGAACAAAAACTGTTGCAGTTGGAAATTTCGCAAGAAATTTTGGACTGCGTCCAGGAAGATGAAGATTTTCTCGACAACGCTATTACCTCAAAGGATAGCTCAAAAGGAGCTCAAAGGCTCCTTTCTCAAAAGTCGATATCGGTTCGACGCCGGAATATTCCGGAAACCGACTTCCAGCGTGCTTTTAACGAGTGGCAGACGCTCCGAACTACACGTGTATCGATGCAGGAGGAATGTATTTTGAAGATTATTAAGTAATGTTAATGATAACTGCAATAAATTTTGATTTTTGGAACCAGTCGCCATACTTGTTGTACGGACCCTGTAACTTGAAATCCACCTTGATAGAGCACAGATTAGAAACTATTAAAGACATCCAATATAATTGTACTGCCGACTTAAAGGCTATCCCAAAAGAAGCATTCCAAGTGGCATTTTAAAGTTAAAAAACGTTTGGAGCATTGCATTGGTAGGCAAGGGCTGTATTTTGAAGGCAGATAGCGTAATTAAATGTGAAATACTGAATCAAGTATTTATTCGAACTCGCACATTTTTTTCAACATACCTTGTATTCTAAAAATTAAAAACTGCTGCAGTAATTTCTCCTCGTTTCAGTGGGAAAAATCATAGCTGATTTAAAATTCTAGAATAATAGATTAATTTCTCATTTGGCTAGCAGAAGTTATAGGGTATGAACAGAGCGACCAAGTTGCCAAGTTGCCAAGTTGCTCTGTTTAGTTGCCAAGTTGTGGCAACTAAACAGAGTCCACATTCTGCATCTGACGGCATGCACTTTCAAATACCTGGTACCAAATCCTATTATTATCATGTGAAGTAAACGTTCTTCCATTTCCTTCTTTAATCCACCCCCTTGTCTATGTCTATTGCCTATGGCTTCTCAATTCTCATATTGTCTTTGGGATCCTTATCTTGCCAGGGAGATTAAACAATTGGACATAGTCCAGCGGCTAGCCACCATATTTGTGATGGGAAATTTCATAAGAAATGCTAGCATTACTGAAATGATAAAAAAGAAAAATTGGCAGGGAATCGTTGGACTCAAGGAGGAAGAAAGCACACCTAAAAGTGCATGCACCAATCTTACATTTGGGATGCTTTGTGGAAAGATATTTCAGAAAGGTTGGAAAAACCCTGTTATCTGGCAAGGAGAGACCATAGTTTTAAAACAATAGGGTCATGGAGGTATTTTTCGAATACAGGAAAACATTCCTCTTGAATTACAGGATAGAAGATTGGAATGCTCTGCCCAAAAGTATCTTAGAGCCGTTCCCAGGCAATGCTACAATGTTTATGACTACAATAAAAAAATATTGTATATTTTTTTAAAAGTATTTTGTTTATGTTTCGCTATATATTTTTTGATTCCTGTTATATTTATGTCAGTTCTCTTTTGACACCTCATGTCATCACCCAACCAAATGGTTGAATTGTTACCAATATTGTATGCATAATAATATTTTTTACCATTCCTAATGTTCATTTTGTGGCTTTTTCTAACCCATTTTCAAGATCAACCTTCCATTTCCCCAATCTTTTTATTCCTTATCCTCATATAGGTATATATTAAGCATTTTATGGTATTCATGGGAAATTGAAAGGCAAATGGTGATCGGGATGGTGGGGTGACTAACGTTTTGGCTTCTCACCCAGAGGGGCCCAGGTTTGAATCCCATAGGTGGAAGATATTTAGCAGTGGTATCCCCATCCCTACTAGGGGTGCTTTGTGGAGGGCACTTTAAGTGAGTATGCCATCCATCAGATGGGACGAGATTAAACTGAAGACCCCTTGGCATCTTTCATCAATAAGGGTAGGTAAATGCTGATGGCAGGCTTCTCTCCACCCTTCCTCCTATCCTGTCCATCCCTAACGGTGCAAATGACCTCAGCTGTTGGTTGCCTCCCATAAAAACTACTACTTATAATTTTATACCAGACAGGAAAGTTACAGCAAAGCTCTATAAAGTAATTATGAAAATGCATCTGCACCAATCATTTCCAGAAATAGGATAACTTACATGATATTGGATTACTGAAATATCCAATTGGTAAAATACATGAGTTCCCTTAACAATTTTTTAAAGTTTTCAACATCCTTGGGCCCATGAGGGTCAAAGTTTAAGAAGTACAAGTTCGAAGAAAATGTGCCACCACAAGGAGGGAATTTCTAATGAATCAAAGATCATTACAAGAAATGTGCATTGGAAGAATCAACAAGATTCAACAACTTCAGCAAAGATAAATTTTTAAAGAGAGAGTGTTCTAGGTAGGGAAATCATCCAGAGACTTTGAAAATCAAAGATGAAGGAATTTTTATTCAAAGCACATTAATGGAAGGTAGCATTGGTTAATCAGAATAACCCCTGGGACCCAAGTTATGACATACAAGTCACTTCTGCATCTCTCAAGAGAGGAGGACCTCCCAACCAAGTCAGTAACTTATTTCTCCTCAGATAGGACAAAGATGAATCACCCATAGAAAATGAGCATTCCAGCCCGATTTCGTACCTAACAAAGCAACTGCCACAAGACTCAAAGGGGAGAATCTATCACATCACTCCAGAGAAGCTGCCTTAAAGTTTTCTCTCTATAGAGGAATTGCATATTGCAGCAGAATTCTTTGTTAAATTTGAACAGCTATTAGAAAGTGTTGGGAAAAAAAGCAAAAGGTAATGATTTCCATAATCCATATCCTCCTAAAACGATCTATCCTTTAAACTTAGAGAAATTCTGTGTTGGTATGGATGGACTTCACTTATCAGCTGGCCAACCAGAGAGGCTGCAATCTCTTCCAGCAGTATCGACATTGTTGTCACCAATTTCCACTTAAGTGAAAATGATTACTCAAAGGTTGTCCACTTAGGCATTCCTGACCATTATGCACAAACGGTATTTATCCCAAAGTCAAAAGGATGTGGTATGTAAGAACTATCAAAGGTATTACCCAATCAATAGAGTAAATTCTTTCCATGAGCAATTGGGTAAGATGTCGTGGGATACCTCATACAATTTAAAGGGTGTACAAGAAATGTACATATAAGTTTTCATTTCATAAGCATGGTAAAACTCAACTTTGAAGAATAGTTCCAGTGAAAGGCTATATGAAAACTAAGTGCTGGGTGGCAGAAGAGGTGAGAGTAGCCGGCAATGAATTTAGGGAATTACATGCATTGAAAAAAGGGCAGGATGATCCTGGCTTCATCAACTACTTACAGAGCTATAAAAAAAGATTGTGTCTTTATTTCTTCATGCAAATAAATCATTTTATAACAAAGTCATCAGCCGATCTAAGAATATCACTAAAACATCATTGCAAGTAGTTAATAATGTCACCAAAGTATCTTGGATTAAATCCACAAGAAGATGGCCGTACAAAAATAAAAATAGCCATAAAAATCATTGAAAATTGAGAATGAGGTGTGAGCGTGGCTGATGCACATACAATCGCTTGACATCAAGAATTTGCACTATCATCAAGAACAAGAAAAAAATTAGGGATATGCATAGATGCAAGAATATTGGCCCAATAGTTATGTATTCTCAATTATATTGAAAGGTTGTTTCTCTCATATGGATACACCAAATGCAACTGCAATGTGATACTATTAACAAGAACATCATATGTGAGAAAGGGCAAGTCATTTTCACTGACCTCATTATGAAGATGCCAGGACTATCAACCACTGAAGACGAATTTAAAGGGAGCCGTGCACAGTTCGAGATATTTAAGAGAGGAAATGGAATCACAGCATTGTGAGGCATTGGGAAGCAATGAGCTCAGACTCAAAGGCAGCAGAGAGCATCATCAGTGGCTTCAAGAACCTCTTAGGCTCTGCGGATTGCCGACCACAGCGGGTTTTTTCCTGGAAAAAGATGCCAAAGGGAATCTTTGATGCAACACAGGAAAATAAATTGCCCAGTCACAATCTAATGAAAGACATTTTCACTCTGTAATTTTGTCCTAATGCCAGCAGCGATTTGAAAACTAAACCCCTGCTTGTTAACCATTCAGAAAATCCACAAGCCTTCAAGATATGCAGTTCAGAAGGGCAAGCTAGTAAATATGACATGTTTCTTGATTTTCTTTAACGATTTGGACTGCAAAGTGAAAAGTAAGATTAGGATGCTAACAGATGACACAGTGATTTAATGGGAGATTTCTGAGGAAGAGGAAAGATTACTATTAGCAAGCAATTTAGATTGTATTTCGAAATGCTGTTTAAAATTGGGACTGACATTAAAACATATAACATTTTGTGTTAGATTTCTTTAAAAGATCAACAGAATTTGTTCACAAACTTGCTGGAGTTGACCTAGAAGTAGTTCATATGGTAAAATACCCAGGTGTTACTATAACTGTCAACTTAACTTGGAGCACTCATATATGTGCATTAAATCTGTGTACAAGCAAATTAATTGGGATTCATTAGATACATCATTGGCAGGTGCAAAAAGCCTCATTCAGGAAATTGAGGTCTTCCTCCAACATTAAAATAATTTGCATTTTATTCAATGTTTTTTAAGTGAACATTTTTTTCCCTTTTCCATTCCCCTCTCATATCCTGCCTTATCCATACCACCTGGTAGAGTATTTAAAAATCCAGATAACCTCCCTCTTCAACTACCTTTATGATTTCCAAATTTTAATTTGTATTTTTTTCTTTTGGCTGTATCTGGGTACCTACCGCTATTGGCTGCTACACATAGGTAGAGATAAACCATAAACACAGTAATCAACCCGATTGTTGGCTTGTTTGGTGATGGTAGAGTACCCCTGTACTAAGCCCTCCATGTCGTGTGAAATTCACACATCAGGGTAGGGGGGCCAGTTCCTTTCCCTGTGCCGGTTATGGTTTCCCAGGAAGATCTGGTACCGGAAAAATCACATAGCTTGGGTGGAGCTGCAGGTGCCCGGAGTGGCATGCCTAGGAATCGAACCAAGGCCCTCTAGAGAGTAGTCCGATGCCCTACCTCTGAACTATTGTGACCCCGCACATATTGATATTATATTATTAATTAATATTGTGAATACGAAGTACAAACAACATGCCTAACGCAAACTGAATGCCATAACAGTATAAACGGCTTGTAAACACCTTCTATCTCTCCAACATGATTTCTTATTAATATTATTAGGTAATATGCCGGTTAAGTTAGCTTTAGGATGGACACAACTATCAAATAAATATTTTGTGACTCCTAACACAACACAAAATCCAGTATCCTACTCTACATCAGGTCCCTCTTCATCTCTGAGTACTTCCTTCCTCCCTTCATCCCGTCCAACATCCCTATTCTGCTCCTTCCCTTTCCTCGTTTGCCTAACATTCTCCCCTCAATTACAGTCTTCAAAATCCCGCTGCCGGTCAATACCCCCTTCATCCACTTTTCCTGCCTCCCTAGGATTTCTCCCAATAAACCCCTCTCTTCGCCCACCATACCAAGTACTTCCTTATTTGTTTTCTTCTCTGTCCATTTCACCTTCTCCATTCTTCTCCACACCCACATTTCAAAAGCCTCCAGTCTAAGTCTATCCTCCTGCTTCAATGACCACGTTTCCGCGCCGTACATAGCTACGCTCCATATCAAAGTTTTTACGAGTCTTTTCTTAACATCCTTACTCAACGTCCCCGTCATTAACTCCCTCCTCCTTGTGAAAGCCTCTTTGCCTAGCGCAATTCTTCTCCTTACGTCCCTACTACTTTGACCGTATTGGTCCAAATATTTCTGAGATGCTCCACCAGCTCTATTTTTTCCCTCCTCTTTTAACGTTAACTTAGCCTTTCTCTTTTTGGAAAATCGCATTATCAGATTTCCTATGAGAAATGTTAATTGTATGAAGATGAAACTCGACAATCAAACATAAAATATTTCATTTCCAGGTGTATTTACTCGAGAACGAAAACTTAATATATCAAGCGGTATGCCACAGAGACCGAAGACATGCCCTTTAAACGCATTTGTTTCTTGTCATACCTACGTTTTCTAAAGGCGGGAGTTGGTAAAGAGCGCAACAAGTGGTCGAACGGAATTAGCTATCACGCTAGTGATGCTTCCAATATTTTCTAACAGATGGCATTTAACGAAGACGAAAGGATTTCCGTAAACCGAACCGAACTTCAGCCTTTGTCGGTGGTGGCGTTGCTTTCAAAATAAATGGGTTACTTCTTCGAATTTCTTGAGATTACTTGCTAAGGTGCGATCAAGTCAACGTCAAATATCGTGGAAGTCTAAGTGCCCAACTTGGATGCTTTTTTAGTGGATAGCTGGTGATTTTTCTCTCATATCACATGCTGCGGGAATAGGTGAAATTGGCGCTTTCTTCAAGAACGGTGAGTAGAAATCTGCTGCAAATATTAATAATTACTTGCCCCCATTTATTCATTGTATGCTTTTGGAGTACCAAGGGATCTGCAAAAGTTTTAAAAGGACAACGAAGCTCTAATTTTACCGTTGGTACTATCATATCATCAATAAAGTTACTACTGTAGAAAATTCCATTTAAAGGCGTATTTGTTTAAGATTGACGACCCAGAAAAGGCGGGATTTTGGAGTGTTATTGTATGTTTGATGTCATCGTTTGTCAACACCTTTAGGTATACTTTTTCTTCATCGTTTACGGGTGAGTAGCAGCATCATTAATTATGGAAAATGACAGATATTTAATGCAGGAAGAGAACCAAAAAACTGCTTGATAGCGTCAGAGTCGAAAATATTGCTTATGTCACGACGCAGTCTATTTTAAAACACTAATCATTTGGTTAAATTTTCAATAGTGACTCGATTACTGAAATACATTCCTCGATTAGCCATATAATATTTTGTAATTTAATATTGCTTTCCTGATTGGGAAGCCAATCAAGTATTCTTCATGATTGCTTCTTAATAATTAATAATAAAATAAAGTCAAATTAACTTAACATTAGCTCAGCTTATCCCTTCTGGTCCTTATGGAGAATAGTGCAATGAGTTCGTCCTGAAAAATAGCTAAGTTTGGGGTTCGCAGTTTTCCGAACAATTGGTAGCAAAACAAAACTACATGATAGGAGACGTTTTCTTCAAGCCTGTTAAGCATTTATGTCGAAATTCCTTTGTGATATGATACATTGTGCGACTTCATACCGATCACCCCCCCGCATCTACGCGGAACGAACCAAAGAATCGCCTGCTTTGGAAGATGTAAAATTATCATGCGTGATTGTGTCAATCGTTTTCATCGCACCGTATGAATATTTAATGATAACTGTTCCGTTGCCTTATCAAGAGGGCAAAATCGTTCTCAGCATCGGCCCGGAGTTGTTTTCTACGGTCCAAACTAAGAGCGTATATACTTGTATCGTTTTTTTAGAAAAGATAGGTGGACAGGATCATGAAAATTACGTGGTCACCTCCGATAGACTCATTACTTCCTGAATTCACCAACCTCAAGATAATGAACTATCAGAATTTACTTCTTTGTAGCAAAATAGCATTTTATCTGCTTGAGTAGCCTTGTTGTTCCCTTAACGGCACGCTCTCTATTTATTTACTGGAACGACATTCGCAAACACCTCATCGCGATTAGTGAAATGCATACGTATAGACCGCAGGACCTTCACTTCCTCTGACCTTAGTCATCCTTTCAAGGTTCAGAAGGTTATTCTATTAAAAATATCTACGTTGTATATAAGGGCACGCATGCAATCTTGATAGAGGCCGATTTTTCAGCTTGTTAGAACTTTTTCTCGGTGTATTGAAAATGTTTACTATATTGGGTAAACTCTGGAATTAACGCTCTTTGTAGTTTTTAAGGAAGAACCGGAAGTCGAGGCCGTTTGCGATGTTGGGTGCGTGAGGTGGTGGCAGGTTGAATTTTTTTGGAAAAGACAGAAGAGAGAAAAATCCGTCTTAAGAATCGGCCAACATTATCATTAGAGGATAACTTTTCACATACATATCAATCTCATTTTGCAGCTTCATGTTGTGACGCGTACTGCATTAGTTTTTAAAGTTAGTTGCATCTTTTTTTTCATTGTCCGCGCCCTCCAGTAGTGATGAGGATATATGTCCACTTTTGGAAATAGTTCAACCGTTTGAACTATTCGATAAACTGGTCATTAATGACGCGAGTGCTGCGTGCGCATCTATAGGAAGATATTTCGCCAAACCTTGATTATTTAGGCACGTTAGTTAGGCCCCAACTTGAGTATTCTGCAATTGCATGGAATCCTCATGAAGTAGGCTTAATTTTTGAACTTGATCGGGTGCAACGAAGAGCAGCTAGGTTTGTGAAAAGTTATTATGAACAAGGTAGCTGCATCACGACACTATTGGGAGAATTGGGATGGGAGCCGCGAGTCGACTGTAGGCTTAAATACAAATTAAATTTACCGCGTACATTTGAGGCAGGTTACATATCTGAGGATGTGAAAGGCATATTAAATGACTTTACTTATTTACAGGTAGATCAGATCACCAACGAAAAATCAGGGAGGTTTAGTTAAGAAGGGATGGATTTAAAATTTCGTTTTTCCCTACTACCATTAGGAATCAAAATAGATATGACAGTAACCGTGTAAGAGATAATTAGAATTGGTAGTGTGTGTATTTGTCGCTGTCCTGCATTTCATTCTTTTATCTAATATACCCATATTTTTAACAGTTCTACAGCACGATTTGAATATACGTATCCTTTTATTGAATATTGTTGGTTATGAGTACTTTCTTTCGTGCGATTAAGGATATCAGAGTGCGCGATGAAACTAATACATATTTGTATGGAGGTAAAACGATTTAGTTTTGCATTTGGTTTTATTCTATTTTACGGGTGGTGACCTAACACCCCCCTCCACAAGTGGATTGCGGTGTATTGTGTGGATGTAGAAACCTGAAAATATTCGTCGAGTAAGTTACATAGTTCATTCTCCTGTTATTGGGGGTGGAGGACAACGAAAGGAAATCATGGAAATGGCGTCTTGTTGTTTCTTGACGTTCGTTCGCTTTGAACATTGAATACTTTAATCTAGTTATTAGTCAGTGTTCTTATCATTAAAAAACCTATTGATAATGGATCGCGATATGGCAGAAAGATGGAAGTTAACGGCCTTTCCGTAAATAATAGTTTTCACTCTATATTATCGCAATAATATTTCATTAAAGTGAACTTAGTTAACGAGGAAAAAATCGGTTGGGAGTCTCCTTTCGCCGTAGCATAGTGCGTGTATATTAATCCTCCTAGGTCGACCACTATTTATGAAGAATAAGGTATCTACATAATTATGCACTACGCGAAATAGCAGATCAATTGATGTCTACTGATCATGATAGTACAGTTGGAATGATAATATATTAAGAAAGAAATGGTAATTTCTAAATATTTCTTGTATTCAATTGTACCGTAAGTTCGTCCCGATATGTATTAGGGTGCATTGAAACTGCTCGGTGTCAGTTATACGAGTAGTATTGTGTACCTACCTAATTCAACATGCTGCTAGCGGGGATAATTGGTTTGGGAATTACTCAAGAATTTCTTACGGGACTCCTTGTAATTCAGGGCATCGGGAATTTTTGTGAAACTGAGGGCAGCGTGTTTTGTATTAAAACATATTTTTAATGCTCCGTTGCATTTTTTAATACTTCCAGTCACTTTTAAAATTTCTTATCTCTATCTCCGCACTTTTAAAATATTCTAGCACCTTCTTTGCTTGCTGCTGATTTGTATTTAGCAATTCCCGTATCTTGTAATTTTTTCCAAACATCAACATTGCTGACTTGTATTGTATAGTGCGGTAATATTCTATGTGTTGTTGGTTAGTGGTAATAGAATCACCACTCACAGATAAATTTATGTGGAAATATTTATTCGAGCGAATCATTCCCACTAAACTAAAAGGTGGTGCCAACTAGCGGTGTTCGAAGCAAGAGGGACGGCTGCAGAATTATTCCCAATTATAAAGGGTACAAGTGCTGGCATAAATGTGTGATTGTCTCATATAATTGTCTCATATAACCCACCAACTATTCCCAAGTGAACTAGACCACGAATCGGCGAACTAAAACGACGTTCACGGTTCCTAAACTATTCACCTGGACCTGATGAGCATAGTTCATCCCGGTTCCGAATAATTCGCCTAATTCACCCCAAGGAAGAGTTAGATTTTCAGCTGTTTAATCAAGAGAAACTCCCATTCTCTAACCTTCGAGTGATCTTCAAAGTTGTCACGTTTTGAGCTTTTACTGAAATCGCAATTAATCAAACAAAAGGGTTCGAGAAAAAGAATCTCTTTGGGAAAATACATCCCGATATAGGGTGGCAAAAATTCCTCTTCAGTCGGGAAAACCCACCGGTTTAACTCTACGATATAACTGCATTTAAGTAGTGAATGAATGCAAATGTTGGCAGTCATGGAGAGTGGTAATCATCATAAAGATCTGGCCCGGGTTTAAGGGTTCGTCATCAACCGCTCAGTTATACCTGAGGTGGTGATCCAAGGGCGTCCTTAATTGAAGGAGGAGCTAGGATTGCAAAACGATGATATGATAAGCTTAGTAGCGCATCCAAAATATTAGAGGAGCTAGGCTGGGAATCACTCAATGTAGCGAATATTAAAATACAGATTGAAGCTCTTGCATAATTAGGAAGAACGTCTCTTTAGCAGTGATGTTGAAAATGTATCATCACCCCCCATCGTATTGTGGTAGGAGTGATCATGTCAATAACATTAGAGAGATTAGGTGTAGTACAGATGGATTAAAGATGTCATACAGAATATTCCGCGAACGATAAGGGATCAGAATCACTTTGTCCGACCGTGCCTGGGGGAAATGGGGATTTGGATCAAGGATATTCTGGCGTGTCTTCACCCCCTGCCACACACCATAGTGGAAGCTTGTGCGGGATTATGTTATTAAATAAATCATTAAAAAATATTAAGTCGGATATTGGACATGACCTAGGGTTCTCCATTTTCTGCAGTCTTCACACGCCAGCTGAAGATTTCCAGGTGCAAGTAAGATATCGACATGCGTACCACACTCGTGTTCGAAGCGACACCCCCGGCAAAGAGGGCGATACTCTCCAAGAGCAACGAGATTACAACATTGCAACAAGCTCCCGTCCCTTTCCTCTTCAAATCTTTTCAGTTTGTTTGTTTCTCGTCCTTTCTCCTAACATCGTTTGCTCGTTTAGTATGAGGGAGTGAGTGATTGGGTTCACTCCCCCTGAGCCCCGCCAATGACGCAGTAGAATTCTCGGAACCCGTCGGTTTGTGGCATTCCATGTACATGTAGTATTTAACATGCGAAACATGTTCAGAGCAAGGTCGTTCCAATTCAATGTCCCCCTCCGTACAACAATTTAGTGATAGAAATAGGAACACGAGTGAGTCAAAGAAGAGAACACTGGATACGAATATAAATTCTATAGTCCATGCTCTGTAGAACGATAGTAGCGATCGCTCGATTCAATCGCATGTTTCCGAATTCCTGAACTCTTTTTCGTTTTCTCTTAACTTACCCCACGCCATCCGAAATCCAAGAGAGAAAGGATGATTGACATCCCTTGCCAACACAACATCTCTAACACCAAGCTCTTCTCGAACTTGGTGTTATTTAAAAAAAAATACTCCAGCATTAGAGCGAAGCCATGACGTCTTATAAACTGATGACGTCATGGAAGCCTTGGCGTCCCTATCAACTTATTTAGGTGGAATCCATTTTGCCGGAGCTCGTCCCAAGGTCGAGGACGGATTCGGAGTCCACGAATTTCCAGGCAATCAACTTGAGAGGCCTCTTCCTTCCACCTTTCGCGTGTCTGTTTCTGGCTAATGGCTTGGAATGATTTAAACCGATTCAGTCCCTTCATACCCACGCGTTCAGAATGGAGGATGAGATACTTCTTTGAAAAATAGCGTGGCTAATTACGTCCATGGCGACGGATCGCATCCGCGGAGGAACAAAGCTAATCTACATCTACATAGTACCCCGCAAGCCGCCGCAAAGGTGTGTGGGGGGGGGGGTGTTAGGTCGCCACCCGTAAAAGGGAACAAAACCACATGCAAAATCAACGCATACATGCAAACTAATACCCACACAGTGGCGTATACCTTCATGCAAAAATCCTTTCATTCTACACTCATGCAAATACCGATACTATCATCACAAACAAACAATTGCACCTTGAGATGGAGTAAAAAAAATATCCAAGAACGTGCAAGCTGTAATTTGAAAAGTAAGAAAGCGACATTCCACATGCAAAATCAACACATAACATGCAAAACTACACCAACAGTCGCGAACGCACTCATGCAAAAATCCCTTCATCCCGATGATGCAAGTGGATCTTAATTTATTTACTAAGTTCAACCTAGCATTGTGTCGTCTTTCTTATAATGATTCCCGTCACAACTCTATAAACATTTGTTTTATCGTGAGGGTTGTTAACGAAACGGACTCTGCCCGGCGTTGAACCTTCTCGATTTCCCGAATGAGGCCTTTTTCTAATGGATGGCGAGACGAAAGCAGGAAGATTCGATGAATAACTCGCGAAAATTGACGGATAAAGGCGAGCTCTCACGGTTAGTTAGATACGTTTTTTTTTAAACGGTCTGAAGGGTTGGCAGGTTTTATGTATCGGATAGCACAGTTATTCTCTTGGCTTGAAAATCACTTAGCAGATCTTGAAGGCTCTTGGAGGCGCTGTTGTATTTTCTACAATAACGTGCTCTAGCGCCCATCTCTCTGGTAAAAGCCTTCTCCTCTTCTGGTCGAAACGTCTATCTGAGTGTCGACGAGTCAAGCAGTGCAAGGGATCGCATTTGAAATGGAATGGACACTCTAATCCATCCGAAACACGTCGGGCCGACGGATTTCATTTCTTTTAGTCAACTCTAGTGTCCCAAGTGATGCTTTGGCTTCCATTGCAGATCAATTGAATCGCCTTTCTTCTTCATAACCAATAAAATAAGGGAATATATTTCAGCGATGGCCTGCGAAACGTATACAATTTGTGAGAAAAATATGACTTTCCGGCAGATGGTAAAGGAAGCCAGTTGGAAATTATTATTTCAATTAATAATATCATTGAGAAAACAATGTGGACTTTTCCCCGTAATATTTAATGTGATACAATGAGTTCGTCTTTGGTTAGAATAATCTAGGCATATTTTTTTGCCCTGCCTGGTCAAGGGGACCATCGCAATGCATTTAGGCATAAATGGCTCAATCGATTATAGTAAATGAATGGCGTCCATATAGGTGGACCTCGAACGTCCATCATGCGTCATGATTGGCCAGTGGTTCCCCGGTGAACTAATAAATTAATATCTGCCGGTTAAATGGCTTCTCTCGCGTATGCGATGTTTCTGAACTCATCGCCGCCGCCCAAGTTCCGCCTCTTTAGTCATTGTTCTCCGAGTTCATCGTTCGCGCGAAGGGGAACAATTCCGAGGGAAAAAATTGCTTACCCCGTCCCTTTCCCACACACGCGGAATCACGAATGAAGTGCTCAGAACAATGTATTGATGAGCACATTCGCATAATTCAGGCTGTGAGCCTCAATTACGCGAATTAAAATTACCACCGCATTGGGGAAATGAGAGCTGGGAATATTTTCTAATGGATAAGAAATTTTCATTACCGGGCGTAATTCAATGGATGAGGGAGAGCGGGCGAAAAGACGTCCACATACGTCGCGTTTGTTTACGTATAAAGGAAACTGTCATGGACGGGACATAGAGAAACGACTACACGAAACTTATTGCCCTACTTTTCCCCAGTCATAAGGTTTAACTTGGTTCAAGTGCCATGAAAACTACAGCAGTGAATCTGATACGGTTGTCACGACCTGATTATACGAGGTTTGTCCAATAAATATGCGAACTGAGGCCATAAATACTTTATTTTGCAAATTTTAGTCTACATCGATTTTTTCCCCTGTTCAAAGTACTCTCCATTCGTTGCTATGCACTTATTCCATCTTCTTTTCCACTGTTTAAAGCACCTTTCAAGGAAGTCCTCGGCAGCAGTTAGGCTTTTCAGTTTTCTCGTCGTTTCTTGCTTTACTGTCTCTTCCACATATTCCCAGTGATGTCCCCTCATCACATTTTTGCATTTTGCGAATAGGAAAAAGTCGCAGGGGTGGGGAAAGATTTGGCGAATAAATCATCAATGGCGAATAAATATATCAAGGATCAAGGAGATTGAATTGTTTGCCAGAAACAACGGCGAACAATCAATGCTGAATGGTGCATTGTCATGGTGAATCCAGGGCCAAGGGAGGCAAACTTCGCTGGAATTCCTTGGGGATCGAAAATATTTTACGGCGGTAACTTCTTGAAATGTTGACATCTAACTTTAACCTACAGATATGTGATCACATCGCAAACTTACATCGATAATCTTTCTTGGTTAATGCTTAATGACAGACGTCAACTTCATACACTCTCTCTACTTTATCAAATTCTGAAGACAAATGTTCCTCACAGTTTGTTGGAATATTTCAAAACACCAGACCAGGTTCATAAAACAGACACACGAAGGAATAAAAACCTGCTTACAGTATCGCAGCATCATCCACAATAAATCATTTACCGTTACTGCTTGGCGTGAGTGAAACAAACTCAGTCCAGCCTTGAGAGAAGCTCCTTCGATTGCATCATTCAAAAGAACCTTACATAAGACACTCTTAAATTCACAGCAGAATTGCAAGTAAAGCACTTCAGGAGCTCACGGTCATATCATATTCACACAAACATAATATTAATGTTACCGTTTAAATCTCACTCCTGGTGACGGGTTATAGTGAATTTTTTTAAATTATCATTTAACCGTACTGTAGTAATATTTTTTCTTTCATTTTTTTCCTTGAATAATTCTTACTTCTGTATTATTAATCTGTAATTTTATAAAAATTACTTTTCTCCACATTTACGAGGGTGGTCTGAAATTTTTCCGACCTCAAAAATTTTAGAAAATGTCGGAAAAAAATGTCTTGTAACTTTGTTAGGTCGGAAACTTATCAGGTCACTCATGTATATGTGTATATCAGTTCTCCTTTTGTTTCTTCTCTAATTTTTAATGAATTGCTTTATGAAAGACTACATTCTCGGGATGTCACCGCGCAGGTTGTTTTTCTGACAACAGTTTCGCCCGTGTTTTAATGAGCTTTTTCGGGTCGAAGTGACCCGAACCCGACCCAAAGTGACCCGAATGGACCTTCGACCTGAAGACGCTCATTGAAACACGGGCGAAACTGTTGTCAGATAAACAACCCTCGCGGTGACATCCCGAGAATGGAGAGTTTCATCTGAACGCCGCGAAAATCTACGATCCCATATCGAATTGCTTTATTTTTATTTTATTTTTTCTAAGTTAGTAAAGTATAACATTGGCATTATCTATCAGTAAAGGTTTTCGTAGGTGTTTCGTACTCCCCATCATGTGTGCGTGTTTTCCTGCCGTGGGTTTTTTTTTACGTCAAGGATAAAAAGCCTCATTCCTTACGTTTTTCCCACAATTTTGTATATCTTTCTACGCTCTTAGTACTCATGCATATTGATTGTAAGTGGATTGTCATTATCTAGTTATTTTTTTATATTATTTAGCACTCGTATGTAATTATATTTTCATTGAATGTATTTGATGGTGGGTTAAATGGAAGAAGGAACGGCCACAGTCTCATCCTCGCCTGAATTAATATTGTTATTATTATTATTATCTGAATAATACGTCGTTGATATTATCGCCGACAAGGAGCGGAGGTTTGAGTCTAACAAGAAGTGAAAATAGATGTGATGTAATTCTAATAAAATTCTCGAATTTTCCATGTCAGCTGTTTTGTTTCAATTTATCTATGGAGGTAATTTATAAAATAATACTTGTATCAATTGTGGCTCTGAGATATCGACTGATTGTGTCAAGGTTACCTAAAGGGAGGATTACTTGGGATTCCTCTTGGGGAAGCCATATTCCGCGAACTAATGCGAGTATAGCTTTCAATCCCATCTTATTTTTTGCGTTCTCAATCCGGGGATTGATTTTCAGGTGCCGACCATTTTAGTCTCTCCTTATTCCTTCTTGGAATCCTCGTGCCTCGGCGTTCAATCGATCGTCACTCTCAATTTTATTTTATCCGCACCTTGTTTTTTTTTCAATTACGGTCGTTTCCAACTCTCTTCTTGCAAGTGTTTCCATAGAATCGCCTTCCCATTCTCCCTTTGTAGTGCCTCTCCGTTCGTCAGTCGCCCTACCCCCATTTTCCTTTCGTAATTATCCGTCAGCAACACATTGCCGTCGCCACTATTATCTTCTCCACTCAACTGCGACTGTAACAATCTCTCAGCTACGAAGTGAAAAGGAAAACTATGGAAATATTCGATGAAAGCGTGGAATAACAAACTCCATGCAAGGACTTTTGATCCCTTGCCATAATAGTTCGATCTAGTGCCATTCGTTGTCAGTTGTTTCCTTCGATCGAATGCCTTCGTATTTGAGCTCCCAACTTCTTACTACATATTTCCCCCCTCACTTCTTCCATCGCTGGCGTTCCTGTTGTCTTCATTGAGCGTAGCCAAATACTTTAAATTGTACAATATTCGCCATTTCCATTTTAAAATGTATTCCTATAATCGCGCACAACCATTTAATCAAATTGGAATCAATAAGAAGCTATATTTTTCATTTTTATGATAAGAACACAAGTGTGATTGGTCTCTTAGGGGACTTAGGCTGGGAGACACTTGATATACGAAGAGAACAAACGAGACTTATGGCTTTTAGAAAGTTTCAGAATAAACGAGTTTAACGATGAAACTAAATCATAGGAATTATAATGATCCCACAATATATTATAGGTAGATCAGACCACGAAGATAAAGTAAGAGAGATAGAGTCCAGTAGAGATAGATAGAAATACTCATTCTTTCCGCGAACAATCAGAAATCATAATATTAAGAAACCGAAGTCATTTTAGAACCATTAAAAAACATTTAATTTACAAGTCGGAACAAAATTAAACATTTCAATGACATCATGTATATCTGTAGGTGCGCGTGTATGTTAGTTGGTAGTTTTGTGTGTTTGCATATGTGTGGGGTGTAGGGGGTTTTTACATGAATGCTAATGATAATTTGTTTGTGGACTGTATAAATTAATGGCTTTTGCATGCGGTGTTTTCCTTAATTACGAGTGGTGCCCTAACATCCCCGCCGCACGCCCTTGCGGCGGTTTGCGGGGTATTAAGTTGATGTAGAAGTAGATGTCGTTTGCGAAACTCAAAAATGAATCTCCGTTCCCCATGTATCCGTATCCAACATCTTATCATGTCCTTAATCTCCTATGACGCCTCCGTTGTTTATGTAGGTCACGGGCGATAATGAGCATCACTACCTAAATCCCATTCTTAATTTAGTCCTCTCTGCTCTCATCACTGTCGCCTCTTCCCTAACTGGAGCGTGCACGAGTCCTATTCCCTTCTAATTTTCTTCGTGATATGTCCAGTATTAGTTCCAGTTACAAGCTCTCTCCGCGTCTAAGAACGCAAAAAAAATGTCGATTCATCTTTTTGTGCTAGCTTCCCTGTGATAATGTTGAGAGCAAGATTAGTGTCTGTGGGTTCCCTTGGTCTGCTAATTCCAAATTAAACGTCAGTTAAATATCCTGAAGGTTTCACATACCTTCTTCAGGAGATCATTTTTTTCGTTCTCTTCGATTCGTGGATAGTCAGATTAATACCCCTAAGTTTTCACATTCCCAAATCATTTCATTTTCGTTGTAAATCTGTAGAACAAAGTTTACATATCTTTCATCGTCATCCAAGAGCATTAGATTACAATTTTCGCAGGGAAACAGGGGAAAACCCAATTGCTGGGAGGGGGGAGGCGAAAGGGGACAATTTTCATTAAGTTTTACTTTTAAAATTTATTTGAATATTTGTATTTTACTTTTACATAAACATCCTGTTATCACGGTGTTCAGAAACTCGAGGTCAATGTTGGTTATGTCCAGTAGAACCTGTGTCGGAGATGAGTCTCCAGTGTACGAGTACGACCCAACAAAATCGACTCTTTCTGGTCATTTCGAGAGATATTGAAGAGCGATTGAACACTACGCATGACAGAGACCCACTCGGGGCGGCCATTAGGCAGGCTGGGTCACCGCCTCACTCGAAGGCGGAGAAAAAAATAAATTCAAGCATACCCATTTAAAGCTGTCTCCTTCCACCGTGCACAGTGGCGCCACCCTAACATCACTGCGCTGCCCTGGAAAATTAAAGGTCGATTCCTTTTACGACAGGTTTTATGTAATAACGTTTGGGGGGACGAATTCGGCTTCGCGTGGAGGGGAGATAATGAAATAGGGTTTATTTTCTTTGGCGCGCGTGAGGACGTTCATTTTATTCACTTCCTCCTCATGGACCGCCCCTCACTGTTTACTGCAGTGGCTGAGGAAGATAGATAGATACTCGTATCTTTATTTGGGCGAAATTGAGACCTAATGGTCCCTTCTTCCATTCGACCTATCGACGTAAACATATTATATCTGGTAGAAAATTTATAATTACATGCATACATACATATAAATACATATAGACAGGCAGGCATTCATTATGCACAGATTTGCACATCGAAAAAAATATGTCTATGTATAAATAGTTATTTATTTTATGTATGTATGCATGTATATATATATATATACATATAATATATAAATACATAAGGTATATATATATACATATAATATATAAATACATAAGGTATATATATATATATATATATATATATATATATATATATTTATATATATATATATATATATATATATATATATATATATACATATATATATATATATATATATATATATATACATATATATATATATATATATATATATATATATACATATATATATATATATATATATATATATATATATATATATATATATATATACACCTTAACATACACACATACTCAAAGTATTTATTTATTTATCGACGTAATTGGGCGAGGTTGTGACTTAAAGTCCCTTCTTCCACCTAACCCTTACATTACAGACATTCACATACAACTAAGCCCTAGATGGAAGAAAATCCACCTAGGTGGGATTCGAACCCGCGACCTTTGGTTTGGTTGGCGAGGACGTTACCCCGCCGCCACCGGTACGGCAAGCAAATGACAGTGAAGAAAGAGAACAATGAAATAGGATTGCTTAGTTAGCAAATAATGAGGTTTGTGGGAAAAGCTATGGAGAGCGTGGCATTGCTCACCTAGTAAAACTCACGTAAGACGTACAGATGTATTAAGCCGAGATAAGGGGGGGCACACAGACATAGGGGCGGCTGACGACGCACCTGCGTCCGTGAGGGCACTCTTCGGTCGCTGCTTTCAAGATTCCCTCCCTCCAAACGTTTCGCTAGGAGCTCGATTGGCCTTCCAGGGGAGCCAACCCCCGCCAGCGTTTCCCCTCTCTGCTGTGCCTTCTGGTTGAAATTGAATTCCTACTTCCTCCTGCCTCCCTCCCACATTGTCATTTCCTTCCTCTTTCCTGCCGATGAAGGCAGGAAAGAGGAAGGAAAAAGATTTTCGGAAAAATACGTCGAAATTTTCAACTCATAAGAATGAAGTTTCGGGAAGAAGGGAAAGGAAATGGGATCGAGAGACAGACATATTTGAGAAGAGGAACTGTGGTGTATCCCGAAGCCACTCATTTAAAAGAAAAACCACGGCCTTGGGCGAATTACTGGGTAGACCATAGGGATGGGTTATTCAAGTTCGCCATTAAAAAGGGGATGGGCGGGCATTGGCCGAATTCAGGCGTGGGCGGCGTGGGCAGCGTGAGCGGCCTAAAGGCCCTGTGATGTCGACGGGGCCCAGAATTGCGATTTTGAAGTGGTGGGGGTATGGATTCAAAAAAAAGGTTAGCTTATCCCCACGCTGTCGATTGATTAAACTTCGATTGCTCGCCATGTTCTTGCGAAATCGCATTGTACTCACTGTCAAACTGCAAACCAGTGGATTATGTTCCACTGAGTTGTTCTGGTGCAAGTACACTGCGCCGTCGGTTCCTCATAGCGGGGAGACCGACGGATATTTCGGACCTTCGCCAATTCTGTCTACGCCCTCTCTGATGGGATATACTATATATATTGCGGTGCTCTTATAATTCTTGATGCCCGGGACCCACCCTTTTTTGGCTTACGATTTAGATTGATCGGAAATTCCATTTATAAGACCTCACATCTTACTGTTAATATTGTTGTTAACCGATTTGAAGTTGGTTTGTGAACCATGCGTGAAAAATAATGCTCATTGTCGAGGGCTTTTGTAGGACTGGAGTCCTGCGCAGCCCTTTTTCCTATCGTCCTACTTTGTTTCCTTCTCTAGTCCCTCGCGCGTGTTCCCCCGCAACATGCCTCCGCCTCTTCTCCCCTTCTCTCTCTCACTCTTTCCCTCCGAGCGCAGCATTCAATCCCAGTCTTCAACTTCCCATTAGCTCCATCCACCTTTTTTTCTTTCAAATTGCCCCAAGCAACTTCCTCTCGTGTCCACACCTACCGTGTACGATATCACTTGTTTTCTTCGGTCCGTTCGATTTATCCTCTTCTCCTCACTTCTCCACAAGCAAATCCCTCAATTTGCGTCCATTCTCTTGCCTCGAGGCTCAACTTTTGGAACTACACAACGCCTCATGTGTGAAACAACGTGTAATGTTCATTTATTCAGTCTTCGATGGACCCAGTCTTCTTCGCTGGAAAGCGCCTTTCGGAAAAGAAAGCACTTTGTTCTTCCACATATATTTCATTATTCACAAAATATATGCGGAAGAACGAAGCATTTTCTATTCCGATGCGAATCCCTAACACTAAGTGACGCCTCAAACCATTAGGCCTATTCAGGAAGGGTCTTTATTAATAACCAACACCCGTGCCCTGTGCGTGTTACTCCTCGAACGAACGAACGACGGGAATGTGATAATGGGTCGCTCACTGCTTGATTCTTCAGAACTGCTTCCACAACGTACGTGTGCGCGACGCGAAATTGCATCCCGTTGAATGTCTCTTGTTCTCTTCCGCGTTGGTCCACTTGCTACGATTATAATTTCGCAGGCATTTCCAATCGTTTCCTTCAAATCGGAGGAATCCAGCTCCTCCTCCTCCTGCGATATGACTCGGAGTAATTCCTCAACTCCAGCTTTCTTCCCGATGTTCTGTTCCCAATCGAGAATCTGACGATTCCGTGAACTAATCGTGGCAGCTTCGCGTGAAACAGTTCGTACCTTCATATCTCATTCATTTCATATCTCCACGGCTCGCCCGCGACCTTTTCCTCCCCTCCCTCCTTTCCACAACCCTCTCCCACCCACCCTCCTCCTCCGCCTATTATCTTCGCCTCGGCAACTTCCGTGTTCGCGCCCTCTCTCTCTCTAGCCCACACTCGAGTATGTATCCGCTTAAGCTTGTTTTTTTCGCATTCCTGCGACGTCACGGTCATTTTTTTTATTCAAGATACAGGGCCCGTACAATAAGTATCGGGACTGGTTCCCTGTAGCCTCAATGGTGCGGTGGATGGGGGTCCGACCGGTCGGCTCGGTAGAGGGGTCCCCCACCACTCAGTCGCACTTAGTTCAGTCGCCTCCGGGCATGCGTTGAGACAGGAGGTGGATTTTTGTGACTTGTGATTGTTTGTGGTGTCGTCGCGCCAACATGGAGCGCACCGTCGAGCAACGCTACGCTGTGAAGTTTAGCGTTAAACTCGGGAAATCCGCGTCGGAGACTCTGGAAATCATTGAACAGGCTTATGGGGATGATGTCTTAAGCCGCACAAGAGTTTTTGAGCGGGACAAAATGCTTAAGGGAGGCCGGGAGCTCGTCGAAGAGGAGCACCGCGTCGGACGCCCAACGACCGCTCGAACCGATGCTCAGATGGCCAAAGTGAAAAGCGTTTTGGACTCAGACAAGCGTTTATCCATCGCCCTGCTCAGTGAGGAGACCGGCCTTTCAGTCGGAACCGTCCACACTATTGTAACAGAGGATCTTACGATGAGAAGAAAGTGTGCACGAAGCTGGTGCCGAAAGTCTTGAGCGGGGAACAAAAACTGTCGCGGGTGGAAATTTCGCAAGAAATTTTGGATTGCGTCCAGGAAGATGAAGATTTTCTCGACAACGTGATTTACTCAAAGGATAGCCCAAAAGGAGCTCAAAGGATATCGGTTCGACTCCATCGAGGCGGTTCAAGCGGAGACGACAAAGGCTCTCAACAGTATTCCGGAAACCGACTTCCAGCGGGCTTTTGACGAGTGGCAGATGCGCCGAACTACAGGTTCCGAAGATGATTTACTGATTGTAATGATAACTACAATACATTTGAATTTTTGAAACCAGTCCCGATACTTATTGTACGGACCCTGTACTATGATCTGCGGGAGAGGGCCCTTTCCTCGCCACCCCGAGGCTCGATCCGCGATCCCCCTCGATCGCGGATCGAGATCGTCCACTCGAGGCCTCCGCGCCGATTTTGAGCGCTCCGCACGTGACTGATAGGGTTATTTGGTTCTTGCGCGTCATCACGACGAGACTGCGATGACGTAGATCAGCGGGACGAAGCGAGGACGTTTGCTTCATGGTGTCAGCCGCCCACGGAATGAGGCGCGAGCCAATGGCTGGTGATTGACATTGATAAAAGTAGATGCACCTAACCCCTGCATGCGTATATCAAATGATGATAAAACTAGTATTTCGGTCACACACTTTAGTTAGTAAGTGGGTTGTCCATGCGAAAGGAATTAATTCCGCGGAGAGATTTATTCTCATTTAAGACTTGACTAATGACTTGAACTTCTCACTTTTCTAATTTATTCAAATAATAATCGACATTACCTAATTATTCATTGATTACTAATTTCGTTTAAACATTGTAATGTATCCAATGCATGCAGGGTGATTTTCGGTTTGATGGCAGTGATTCAGGGTTCTCCTCCGTTAATATCGTCCACAAGATGAATGATTGCCATGGCTACTACATTCGGGAAATGACAAGAGCTGATTGTGGCATTATGCGAAGCGAGTGTTCGCTGACATCCGCGATGCCTCGCAAATCTCGCCGACGGCATTTGACCGAGGACGAATTGAGAATAGACAATGGGCATTACTCGGCTATCAAACATGAAATATCGCGGGCGTCGCAAATCATAAGGAGTACAGATTGACCGCCGTAGGCTACGTACGAGGCATGTTGATTAAGTAAGGGCCGTTTTTCAGGAGGAAAAAATATACTCTTATGACACACATCTTTTGGCACTTTTAGTTAGCTACAAACCTACTTCACTTCTCTATGTAATCGCCGTTCACTTCTAAGCATTTTTCGTACCGATGCACCAGCTTCTTTAACCCCTCTGCATAGAAGCTCGCCGCCTGAGAGTTGAACCAATTGACAACGCCGTTCTTGAGTTCCTCTTCGATTTCGAAACCATCAATGTACTCATTGTACATTGTACACTCATATATTCAGTAGTCCACCGAGCCACCGTTTTCAAGTGCAAGTAAGTGCGCGTCTCGTCCCGGGTAACAATGCGAGAAAACAAGTCATCTCCATCTTGTTGGTAACGGCCCAAAAACTCTCGTCCACCGGACATTCTTTGATCTTTCTGGTGGTCGGTGAGGATATTCGGCACCCACCTTGCGCACAATTTGTGGTATCCGAGGTTTTCTGTGACAATATTGTGTAGACAGTAGTGCGTCCAAATTGAGGAAATAGTTCAGCCAGGCCATTCATTAATCGTCAATCGACGATTGATGGCTTGGCTCGTATATTAGCAGGGTGTTGAGAAATGGAAATTGAATCGCCAAATCAGGGCGACGCCATCAACAGCAAATCCTGCCCTTAAAAAGAAAGCTTTAAATATCATATTTTGGAAGACTAAAGTTCCCTGTTTCTAATAATATTTACGGTTTTTTTTATCTTTTATCAGATTTATGACGGAAAAATCAAGTTGACAGATCTTATAACTTCGCCGCATTGGGATTTTGTTGTCTTTGTCCGATCGGTTGTTGCGATTGCTTCCGGGGGTAATTGAATAAATTGCATATGTAATCCTGCTCCCTCTAATTCTCTAAAAACAATTTGAAAGTGCTGGTGGTTGAATTTTCTCCTGGCAAACGATTATCGTCTCAGGTCTTAACGCTTGGAACTAATAAAAAGCTTAGTTAGATATCAGTAAAATCTTTAATGCCGTGTAATTTGTTCCGTCACTTTCGTGACATCTTCAGATACCGTCACCTATAATGTGAAACTAGTTTCACCAATTAAAGTGTCCATGAAAGCTGCAAAGTTTTTCAAGTCATGTCTCAGCATGGATTTCCGTAAGGGGTGAGCTTGTAACTCTTGAAATAAATATTGCAATCGCTTATGGTCCTCCTTGGGCTCCACCTTGGCCGTCCGCAATTAGATACCTCAATCCCTCAAGCATCACAAACTACGTGACCAGGTTTTTCCACGAAAGAAAATATAATATGACCTTGATTCTTAGGTTTCCGCAGCGTTGACCCGTTGACTTTCTCTCCGTTTTTTAAGTCTTCAACGCATGCGTTGGCATTGTTGACAACAGTTTCTCTGGAGTTCCAACAAGTGTCTTCGGTTCGTAGGTATCAACAGATAGAAGTTTTGGCCGTCTTTACATCGGGTATGCCGCGAACTTGCTGCTTTCTGATTGGCTCTTTCTCGAAGGACTCTCTTCCAAGCGCTATGGAAGGGACAGGTGGGGGTTTCTATGATTCCTATGGCTTCCCGTATAATCGCCAACGCCCAAGAACATGAACAGAGAAGTCTGATATGGTGCTTGGAAGAGAGTCCTTCGGGATATAGCCAATCAGAAACGAGCAGGTTCGCGGCAAAGCGCACAATGTAAAGACTGCCAAAACTTCAATCTGATGATGCCTTCGACTCAAAAGACGCTGGTCGGAACACCGGCGAAACGCCAACAGTGTCAACGAATTCAACGGAGACTCGAAAAATGAAGAGAAATTCTAAATAGTTAAACTATATGGAGTTGTTTTCAAGTAGATAGGGGGATCAGGATGGTGCGGTGGTTAAATTATAGGCTACCGGTAGAGCTTACGACTAATCCCGGATACGACCTTACCGCGGTCGGACAATGCTATTCTGACCCCTTATGGTTCGTGGATAAAAATAGCATCTTAAATTTATCCGTTCCACACTTAATATCTCTAATTTCACTGACATGATCTCTCCTACCGTAGTACGATGGGGAAAATGATACATTTTCATCAACATCATTGCTAAAGATACATCCTTCCAATTCATGCAAGAGATTTAATCTGCAATTTAACCTTCGCTCTAATATTCTTAATTCGTATCCAGTGATCCCTTCATTGACTCAATCATCTTCCTATTTCTATCCCTAAATTGTTGTACGGAGGGGGACATTGAATTGGAACGACCTTGCTGTGAACTTGTAAAATACTATATGTACATGGAATGCCACAAACCGACGGGTTCCGAGAATTCTACTGCGTCATTGGCGGGGCTCAGGGGGAGTGAACCCAATCACTCACTCCCTCATACTAAACGAGCAAACGATGTTAGGAGAAAGGACGAGAAACCAACAAACTGAAAAGATATGAAGAGGAAAGGGACGGGAGGTTGTTGTAATGTTGTAATCTCGTCGCTCTTGGAGAGTATCGCCCTCTTTGCCGGGGATGTCGCTTCGAACACGAGTGTGGTACGCATGTCGATATCTCACTCGCACCTGGAAATCTTCAGCTGGCGTGTGAAGACTTCAGAAAATGAAGAACCACAGGTCATGTCCAATATCCGACTTGATATTTTTTACTAATTTCTTTTATAACATAATCCCGCACAAGCTTCCACTATGGTGTGTGGCAGGGGGTGAAGACACGCCAGACTACCCTTGATCCAAATCCCCATTTCCCCCTAGCACGGTCGGACAATGTGATTCTGATCTCTTATCGTTCGTGGAATATATGGCATCTTAAATCCATCTGTACTACACTTAATCTCTCTAATTTTATTGACATGATCACTCCTACCACAGTACGATGGGGGGTGATGATACATTTTCAACATCACTGCTAAAGAGACGTTCTTCCTAATTATGCAAGACATTTAATCTGTAATTTAACCTTCGCTCCATTGAGTGATTCCCAGCCTAGCTCCTTAAATATTTTGGATACACTATTAAGTTTATCATAACTAAGTTTTACGTATCTATCTCCTCTACGCCGCACGTGGCCATCCAATTGTATGCGATCTATCCAACTTCCGTGAGGCGTGCATCGAGACTGAGAAAATACGATTTGGGAATGAATACAGTACTTGTGTACCAGTTTCTGTCTGGGTTTGATTCCCATTGGTGTGCTCTTGGGGCAACGAGGAACTCTCCCACGGGTTGTATTGTGTGAATGTACGTTCAAAAAATTTTCTTTTCTAAATAAAACAATTGTTGATTGGAACACCTTACCTGCAAAACTATTCGAGCCCTTTCCTAACAGAGTGTATACTGTTAAGAAAAGATGTAAGGTATATATGTAATAATTTTATTAATGTATGTGTATGTAACAGCTTAATTTTTTTATTTCTCTTTTTTTTCTTGCTGATTGATTAATGTTAATGAGATGGGGATTTTCTTGCTTTGTGAAAGAAATTTGTGTTTGGAAGTTCCCTTTAATTGTACTTTTGTTTAATGACTGATTTTATGTATTATCTTTTGTGATTACTTGGGACTCGTGTGCCTCCTGACGCTGTCTATCAGCACATGTGGATTTTAATAAATAATAAATAAAATGCGACATACTGGACTCCGTGCCGCTCATGGCGGTAGGTTGACTGGGACCTCAAAGCTCTTCACCATTCATGCTCCTTCCCGACGTTTCTCTAATTACCCACGGCAGTGTGGAGGCCCAGTGGGTGGAGCGTTCCTCTGCCAAAACTGATCGATTTGCCGTGTACCAGAATTTTGGCACGAGGTCCTGAATACCAAATACGGTGCAGGGAAATTGGTCCCGTTCCAAACACGAATTGGTGAACTGGTCCACTGACGTATTTTATTTTACCTTTACCCCCCCCTACCCCCTAACCTGTCTAACAAGCCTTCGGATCGTTGATTATGATTTGATCTTAGTTACCCGAGAGTTCTGAAGGCTGCGAATTGCCTCTAGCATTCGCGAGTCGTCCTGACAAAATCAACAGCTAGTGAAAAATTATAGTTCGCGATGATACGCATTTTTTCGGAAAGCATCTTGTAATTTGATATTTCGACATATGCTGCATAATCAGTTGAATTGTGGTTGTCTTTGCTGTCACGTTGTCGCCTCCTAGTCTTTGGTTCTCTGGTTCGGATTCTGTACAGCTAGGTATCTCTCCGTCAAGGGCAAATGTTTGAAACAATTACGTCGTCGCGGCCGTAATCAGTCTAAATCCCTTCTCCAGCCGGCAAACGAAATGTGCGCCACTCGTCTCTGATATGTTTAAATGCCTGTATGTTGAAAGTACCGAAATCTTCCGACGACCGCGGTTAAACATTCTAACGAACTTTGTATGGATTGCAGCGCTACATTTAGAAACCCCTGATCTGTGGATTGTTCTTCGAGGTGCTCGGTGCTCGTTATTTGTCGATTAAATACAATTTGGCTACAACCTACGCCGTTGTGAGGGTTCCCTTCCTGTATTTAATAAAACAAAATCTTGTCATCCTACCATGACCTATATGAACTTCGGTCCCGGTCCGTTGCGACGCGCATTTTGTCGGTGTTTTCATTCTGTTTCGTTTGTTTGTCGTTGAAAAACAACACCCCTTTCTCCTCCCATGTGCACCACCGCTTCGATGCGAGCAGCGCGCAGGAGTCCCTTTGCCAGGCTTCGCCACCCTCCTTTCCCCACCCCCCTCCTTCCTTCCCCCCATTCTCCCCCCTCTCCCCCGCCCACAACCCGCTCCCATTTCCCCCATAACGGGTCGCGTGACGCCATGGATCGTGAAGGATTCCATTCCTGCCTCCGCGCCCCCCCCCCCACACACTGCTCCCCTCCCAACAACCGTTCCGTTCTTCTCTTTTTCTTTTTTTTTGTTTTCACTCTTGCTCATTTCGTCCCCGTTCGCCTTAAGATGGGGCATCGGTGTGACCAGACATCAGTTATGTCTTAGAAAGAGAACACTCGTCGTAGACGGTGAGAAATCCTTGGTCTCTATTAATCATTGCGGGTCCCAACGAGAAATCTCTCTTGTTTTATTTGGTCCTTAATCTTAATTGGTTTCATATATTGATTGTTCTAATCGTTGTCTCCGAGACCACTGAACGCCAAAAAATGTTATCGTACAATATGTTGTAAAGGATTGAAGCAAGATTTTAAAAATTATAATTAAAAAGGATCTCCCAAAGGTTGTACAATCAATCGGGCATTGACAAATCAGGCCAAAGTGTTATTAAAAATACTTTTATAGCGTAGTAATACATGTCTTTTTTCAATAATGTCGCTGTGAAACACCAAATCTTACATTCACTCAAATGATTCGTGAACTAATGGCTTCTCACTTGAATATTAGAGTGGTCCCACGAAATTTGAGTGATTACTGTTCATTGCATAGCATTTTATATCTTTATATTCGACTCCAATGATTTAGATTTTTCGTTATTGATTTCTCCTTGTCCATCCTTTCGCAGAAATGCATTTTTTAACTTCCGCCCGCTTCAAATGATTCTCCATCTCTTACAGTTAGTTCTGCGATGTCTTGTAACGGTACTTCGCGGAGGTGCCTGGAAATGTTTTAGGGATCCTGGAGGCGTCGTTCGAAAATTGTTTGGGAACCTCTTGCGTATTTTAATATTTTATAACCCTGCAAGCCACCGCTAAGGGTGTGTGGCAGGGGGTAAATACACGCTAGACTACCCTTGATCTGAATCCCCATTTCCCCTTACTGCGGCCGGACAATGCTATTCTTATCCATTATCGTTCGTGTAATCAATCACATTCTAAATCCATTTGTTCTACACTTAATCTCTCTAATTTTATTGATATGATCGCTACTACCGTAGTGCGATAAGGGTAATGATGCATTTTCAATTCCAACCCTGCTAAAGAGACGTCCTTTCAATTCATATGCAAGAGATTTAATCTGTAATTTAACCTTCGCTCCTTTGAGTGATTCCCAGCCTAGCTCCTCTAATAGCTTTGATGCGCTGATGGGTTTCTCATAGCAACGTTTTACAAACCAAGTTCCTCTACGCTGCACGCCGTCCGATTCGGCAATTAATCCAATTTCGTGAGGATCCCATAATACCCTTGCAGCATATTCTAAAAGAGGCCTAACCAGCGGAAGAAAACGTTTCTCTTTGGCTTTTTCATCAATACCTAATGCTCTTCTGGGAAATCCTAATTTTTGTTAGTTTGTCCACGTATTCCCCGTATGTGTTTTATCCAGGAGAGATCGTGAGGAGGGTAACGCCTAGGTATTAATAAAGTCTGCACATTCCATTTCGGTGTTCTCAACGCTCTAGGCATTGAGGGGATTGCTCTTTTTCCAAGAATTCATCACCACGTAATTTTTTGTTTGATTCTAATTGCCAAGTGTCGCATCGGCGTTGTTAAGTATTTAGGTCATCTGATAAAGCTGCTGTGTCTTCAGGATCACGGATATCACGGCAAACCACTGCATCATCGGCAAATAAACGTATCCTACTAGTAACTACGGAGTCAATGTTGTTAACGTAAAGTAGGAATGAAAGAGGTCCGATAACACTTCCCTGGGGAACACCCGAAGTAACTTCTACTGAATTTGAGCTAACTCCATCTATGACTATTCTTTGTTCCCGACCATTCAAACAGTCTTTAATCCAACCCTGGATATTTTTATATTTGCCATGTGCTTCTAGTTGTGCGAGTAGTTTACTATGAGATACTTGGACGAAGGATTTCTTAAAATCTAGAAAAATCGAGTCCACCGGAACATTCCTTTCTCCCAAAGTAAGAATATCACTAACAAAAAGCACAAGTTGTGTCTCGCAGGATCTACCTTTTCGGAAACCTTGCTGATTTTTCATTAATGACTCCTGACTATCTAGGTGTGTCACGATCGAACTAGCAAAAAAATGTTCCATAACCTTGCATGAAATAGATTTGAGGGAAATAGGTATGTAATTGCACGGTTCCTCCCTGTCTCCGTTATTCATTATGTATCATAAGCTATTGACTTGTGTGTAGCGTTGAGCATGGCGCCTCAAGAGTTCTATTCCTAACATCGATCGTAATAAGACAGGCGAAAGAATCGGCCGGGAGTGTGAGAAGTCGGGAGAGCGTGGCAGATTCACTCCCCCCTCCACTCAATCTCTCCGCCGTCAAAGATTGCCTCTTCACTCATAAATTGATCCTGTTGACATGGCATAAGAGTTTACATGAGTGTTTAACATAGATATTATTTTATTTTCGAGATTTAAATCACTGAAACTACTTAAAAAATGTACTATTTTGACTGAATCAATTCTGATTCAATATTTTCACGCGAGGAATGTCGTATTTTTTCTGTGAATTTCCTCATTGTTCTGAGGGATGTCTATGTCGTAGTGGTCAACCAGGAGGGGATATGACTGGCATTTAATGCCATTAGGGCAATCCGCAATAAATCAGGCATGCTGAATCACGTTAAAAAAATACAGCTTAAGCTAAATTTTATTTAAATAAATTGTTAATTTTTCATTTTATGGTTTCTTAATGGCGCGCAAAAGTCTTAAAGAGAGCAAAATATTGTCTTTTAACTTCCAGGGCCAAGTAATTGGAGAGTAAACTTAGAGGCGGTGTATTGTTGATAAAAGAGTTATGATTGGAGGATTGAATTCCTGGCCCGAGATTGAACAAGATCTGTTGTGAAGTAATCAAGAGTTGGAGGAGAATGGATAGTGTTTTATGTGGGTGCATCTTGGTAAAATTTTGGATTTGGCCGGCTTAGTTGCGGGGATTTATGGAAGGGAAAGGATGTGTGGGGTAATTGCTGACTGGGAGGGAAGCGTGGAGTTGAATGGAACGTTTTTATTTTGGTTTTATGGCGGGTTTTCAGGGGAAGGTTTTAGAGGAGGGCCTTGAGATTAAAATAACATTACATTTACGAACATTTTTGACCATTTTAGCTCATCGGTACACTCAAATAAGAGGATTCCGTTTTTGGAATATTTCGGTGGGACAGACAAAGTTTATGAGGATCGGGATGGTTCGGTGGCTAACGTACAGGCTTCCCACCCAGAGGGTCCGGTTCAAATCCTGGATACAACAAATATTTTCCAGTGGTCTCTCGATCCCTACTTGAGGTGCTTTGTGGAGGGCACTTTGAGTGAGTACGCCGTCTGTCGGATGGGACGTAAAACTGCGCGTGACCCCTTGACGCCTTTCGACAATAAGAGTAGACAAATGCCGACGTCTGGGTTTCTTTCCACCCTTAATCCTTTCCTGTCCATTCCTAATGGCGCAAATGACCTCAGCTGTCGGTAGCCTCCCTCAAATACTACTACTACTGTGTATTTTATTCCACGGAAGTCTCACTGATGTGAATAATTAATGACGTATAACTTCCGGAAATGTCAGAGTTCATTAGTGTGTCCCCTTTGCAACCATAAGAGAGAGTCAATGCCCTCCCGAAATTTACGTGGCATACGGTCGCGGAATTCAGTTCGGTCGCCGCCGGGTGAATCGGCAGGGAATGAAAGGCCCGTGGTCCAAAATGCCGCAGTCGACCTTCCCAGAATCCCTCCCACCCCATCCAACCACCACCACCGTGAGCTGCCCCCGGGAGTGTCTTGCTCTCGTCCGCCGTCATTCGCTGCACCC
The DNA here is from genome assembly GCF_022747635.1 of Hetaerina americana. Lineage (NCBI taxonomy): Eukaryota > Metazoa > Arthropoda > Insecta > Odonata > Calopterygidae > Hetaerina > Hetaerina americana. The sequence goes on from NW_027286763.1 coordinate 108,889,827, forward strand.
TTCCACCCCACTCTTCACCCTCAACCCCCTCGCTCCAATCCGGTCCTCCATTCTTTTCTCCCGTCGATCGCCGATTCCCTCCCCGCCGAGGCTTCCCGCTTGCCTTGCTGGAACGTCCCTCCTCGGCGCCCTTCCCCCTTGCTGGGCAGGAACCCAGAAGGGCGTGGATTCTTTCAGCTGTCGGTTCGTTTTGGGAGGCGGATCCCGTGTTCCTTAAATGGGTCAAGGGGTTTTGTCTGGTGCGTACGGAGCATATTTACCGGAATTTGGATTCTCCGTTGAAGAAAAGAAAGGGTTTCGTTGTGTCACATGCATTAATTGGACCATTTCGGTCAGGACGGAAGTCCCTGATGAGGAAAGTGCTCATACGTGATTGTAGGAATATCTTGGGAGTATAGTAAGTGGAGTAATTGAATTATTGAAAATGGGGAGAGTTAAGCCGTATCGGGCCGTTACATTTAATTATATGACATAGAGACATTGCTTGTCTATACATTGGTTAACCTTTTTTATGAAAATATACCTCGTGGAAAATTAAAATAAAAAATAACTTCCGTTTGCAATAAATATACAAATACAATTCGTCTCGCCAATAAAATTCTGCATAATAAACCAAGAAAACTTTTTAAAATTACTTGAAGAAGATCCGTGTAAATTGAAAGCGGAAGGAATTGAGCATGGAAAACATTCAATTAAATTTGCTAAAATTTTATTGTGTGTTGAAATAAGTAAGTTTAAAGTAAACTCGCCAAATTTTAAGCTTTCAAACGGATTAGTCAGCATTTTCTGTTGCTTAATTTGTTGAAATGGCTATGGGAATACATTTCGCATTAAAATTTGTGCTTTCAATCCTTTCAAAAAGAAGCATATTTCGTGTGAACGAACGATTGCCAAAGATTCTCACGTCTCTCTCTCTCTCTCCCTCTCTCTCTCCCTCTCTCTCCATATTACAGAATGACCTCTGCATCACCATAGCCACAAATCCCGTCGCATTCTTTGTTATCGAATCATAATTCATGAATTCGAATCAACATTACACGCGTGGGTCGTTCATTAAGTGCTGAGGAAAAAAATAGAAAAACAAATTATTTTTGTAGATTATTAAAAATATTTTCAACATTTTTTTGCGAACGCGTCATTCATCTTGCCGAGTATTTTTCCGCACCTAATTTTTTGTGAAAATTTTAAAACATTGTATCTTGTAATATGGCTGTGGCCTTTACTATTCCGCAAACTTCGATTAATAGATCACTCAAAACCATATCGTGGATTTTGTGGATCGTTTCGAAGGAAGTCACTTCTTCTGGACGTCCGGAACTATGGTCATCATTTATTGGATGTGCAGCCACGATTATACTCACTCACCCAATCTTACTTGAACGGTCGCAAACACAGGAGTAGATTATGTGCCATGAACTTCATTCAACTTGGTTTTAATAGTGTTAAGCCTTTTAAATAGAAGTGTATAATCACCTTAAGGAACTCATTTTTTTCAATTTTTCTAAATAAACAATTTTTTTCTCCTCGAATCGACTGTGAAAATTCAACTACATGATGGCTATTACTGAAACTTCAACAGCAGTCTAGTGAGAGATGAGGCTTACTAAAAGCAAACCTATCTACATCCAAAACTACATATTAGTACCCCGCAAGCCGCTGATAGGGCGTGTGATAGGTCACCACATGTGAAATTGGATAAAAGCGGACGCGAAATCAACGCATCCATGCAAACCTACACTCACAGTGGCGTATATATTCATGCAAAAACCCTTTCAACTTACACGCATTCAAATACACACATGTACTATCAACTAACGTACGCATGCACCTTAGAACATAATAAAAATGTATCCATTAACGCGCTAGCTAGAATTTGAAATGTAAGAAGGCGAAATTCCACCACCAAATGGACATGCACCACATTTCAACCCATACAGATACTGCGATGGGCCATCTCTTGAATTTTTTAAGGAGTTATTCAGTGACACACGTATGTTTGAGCATAAGATTTGGGGATGCAATTCACAGATATAATCTTTCGCATCTCATTCGTCCATTCTAAGTAATCTAAGATATGACGTCAATATTTATGGAGAGGAAAGACTTCATTTGTTGGAACGGATTGATTTCGTCCCAGTGAGGCCCATGAGTTCATATTTTGGACTTATTGTTTTTCCTCTGGGTTTCGACTTTTACCGACTCCACAGAAACCAGAGGAGATCTCTTTTGTTTGAACCACGTAATGCCGTCGACGGGGCTTGGTTTCTTCCCCGGCGGGCCATGCTTCTTTGGGTTCGCTCTCACCGTTGTCTTCAACCAGAAACGGTACCGACTTGTGTCTCGCAGCTAATTTTCCGCCATCCGTCGTTTAATCCGTTCGCGTGGTCTATTCATGATGAAATGGACGGATTGGTCGTGGGGAAGTGGACTAAGCCGATAGCATTAATTTTGCCTTCGTTCTATCTGTTCACCACTCTCCCAGCGATTTGACGACTGGAAATCTGCTGCTAGGCGTTTGAGCAAATGCTAGGATGTTCGCACGGCTTAGTTTTGAGTAAAGTTAGAATTCACAGGCATCGATGCGACAGACGAATGGTCCTTCGCACCATTCGTCGGTTCTTCACCGATGATTTGCTTGACTTGTGCACCCTTCCATGCGAACGTGCCCAGTTCGGCGAGGTTTAGCGGATCGCCGTGAAAATGGATCAAGTACTGGATGTGAAAGTCAGGGAATGAAGCGTTTCAGAATTTGCAGGGCTTTCCTCGCTGCTTGTTCGGAGTGGAGAGAGGGCATGATAACGTTTCCAAGTGAACCCTTAACTCTTACTTCGTCACCCGAGGAACCCCATCCGTGGGCTCACTTGCTTCCTGCGGGCATGCCTGGAAAATGAAGATATGTCGACCCGTTCGCGTGGTTCGCATTTCATTTGTTTCGCTTTTGCTTGCTCCAGAAATGTTGTTCATAGTTATTGCTTTGATTGTTCACCACTTTTCCAACTCAGTGCTTGCGTTGAGTTTGCGTCCTTAATGTAGGGCATACTTATAATTTGCGGCACATTAATTATTTCATCCATGCGTGTGTGATTGAGCTGGTTCGAGCCTGACTACGTGGTTTTGCCAGCTATTTTCATTCAGTCCGAGCAAATAAAAAATGAAATAATTAATTCATTAATTATTACGTCTTAGCATGCAGGAATGGTTTTTAGCTTCTGTTTTGGTGGATCGCGATGGATATCAATTTATGATCGTCTTGATTTGATGTACCCTAGGGTTTAAATTTGCACTTAAGGTTCATTCGTGGCATATTTCGTTACTTTGAAATCAATCACAATTGCGTTGGTATAAATATTTGCTGTGGTGTTATATGTATTTCCATGTGATTAAATATCATATGTTTGCAATTACACATTGCCTTATTTTATTTTGAATTATTGACCTCCTGTCTTCTGTAAAGTGTAGCTTGTAAAATTATGGGCACTTTTCAAATTGGGGGCGAAATATTTCCTGAATTCAATTCTTGATGGTAAAATGGCTGCAAAAAATTAAATCCGTTTGCAACGTTTATCGTTGCATTGATTTTGTCGTTAAAGATCAAGTTGTTTATTTATTAATCAATTTACCTTAACATCTGAAATACTCGTATAGTTACCCATTCCAATCAACGTTTTTTGGGCGTTAGAAGAGATTGAATCCATAAGGATCCATTTTAAAAGCGCCCACTTTAAGGAAATATTAAGCAATACTTGGCGCAGGAAGCCCATTTTTCAATAAGACCAACCGATGAAACGTACTTGAAGAAAGGATGCTACCCTGAAGTTTTCAGAATGTCTGTAATTAAGTGACCCCGATGATGTAGCATGCGTAGCGAATAATGCGAGTCAAATTAAAACTCGTGTAAGTATTGTAACAGTAAATTCCCCCGCAGACTCGTGGATTCCTGGTCCAGCGAAGATGGAGAAGTTCCCTCTGGTTTAGGAGAGAAAGGAGGCGTATTTAAGAGTGGCTAACTTAAGTGCCAGTTTAAATCCTTCTCTTGCCTTCTTTTCCTGACATGCGTCGTATTTGCCCGCAGAGGAGATAATAGTTGGTTGCTGACCTCGACTATCTGCGAAAGAAAGATGCTGAGTGCGCAGTACGCGCAATGACGCGCATTGCGAAGTGCAATAAAGTTTTACTCACATATTGGTCATTTTTGGGCACGTCATTGTGCCATGTGTTTAAAGGTCTAAGTGAATTAATGGTGAATTTATATGCAAATCAAAATTAAATGAAAACTAGACCATTTTCGTAGAAAGCTCTCCAGAAAATGTGTCTCAGAATTGGATCGTTTAATGGAGGCATAATTAAATTAATTAGGTGCAGGTAATAATCAGAAAGGTAGGAATAATTGGAACTTTAAACAGTCAGCAATTAAACGGTCGAGTGAGCGCAAAGATTGATAACAGATGTCTCTCGGCGGCATCATTGTGTATGGGCCAGTTTGGATGAAGTTTGATATTTAATTCGGGCTATAAATCCTTGCTTGATTGCAGTTATAATTAAAGATGGTTTTTCGAGCCTCGCGAACGAGGACTTAATTGCCTTCTTGTTTCCAATTAGCGATCCGTTCAAAGTGAATACCATTATTCATAGGAATATTCGTGGTCTTTGGAATTCTCGCTAAACCCTTGCGAATGCCGGTTTCCGGAATGCCAAATCAAATGGCTGCCAAAGCGTAGTTCATGTATATTGATAAATTTATCGAGTTAATATTTGGCTTCATATGATATGTTTAGTAATTATTTATAATGGCGAAATTATTCTGATAAAGTGAGTACGAACAGCTCATTTAAGTAATCATACTGAGTTTTTTAAACCGAGAAATGTTCAATAGAGGATGGAAATATATTTTAGATGAAAAAATACGTCATCTGCCCAATAAACACGCGAACTGTTGCAATCTGGTGGTAATGACGCGGACTAAAGCCCAGCTCACTGGCGGCGCTAGTTGCCTGAGACCCAATGAGCCGTACGTTCTTGGCGGATCGTCGAGCTGTGCGTATGGTGCCAGTTATGTTCGTTTCTGTTGTCCTTGTTTTTACTGTTTGTCGAAAGTGGAACTTGACGAAATCACGGAGCAACGAATCAACATCAAATTTTTTGATGAAGTACGGTAGAAGTTATCAAGAAATTACTGAAATGTTGACAGCTGTTTACGGTGATAATGCTCTGAATAAAACATCCGTTTTCAAGTGGATTAAGCGTGTTAAAGATGGCCGACAAGACACCACGGATGATGCAAGGCCGGGACGACCTTCAACCACCTGTGTTGACGACAACATTGATCGTGTGCGGTCCCTTGTCCTTCCCAATCGTCGAAAAACTGTCCGAATCTTGATGGTTGATGAACTGAATTAGGAAAATCAACAGTGTACACTACAAATTTTAACCGAACACGATGGATTGATCCTTCACCATGACAATGCACATTCAGCATTGATTGTTCGACAGTTTCTGGCAAAATAATTCAATCACCTTGATCCTTGACCGTCCTCCTTATTCGCCAGATCTCGCCCCCCCCTGCGACTTTTTCCTGTTCCCAACAATGTCATTAAGGGCCATATCATTGGGAAGATGTGGAAGACACAGCAAAGCAAGAAACGACGAGAAAACTAAAAAGCCTAACTGTCAAAAGGACTTCAACAAGGGTGCTTTGAACAGTGTATGAAAAGAAGATGGAATAAGAAGGCATAGCAACGAATGGAGAGTAATTTGAAGGGGACAAAATCGACGTAGACTAAATTTTGCAAAATCAAGTTTTTATGGCCTCAGTTCGCGGATAATTTATTGCACAGATCTCGTACTTTAAGAAGTTTTACGTAAATTTCATGGCACATGGATGCTATCGCTGTCCATGAGAGGCCTAATTTCATTATGATCCCCACACTTGCGGTGTTTTTATGGATTTAACAGTACTGATCACCCTTTACGGCATCATACGAAATTTATAATACATTGCTACGCACTCTTAATGCTCCAATTCTTCTGTGGCATGCATTTCATGCCAAATAGAGCTTGAATTTATATTAATATGTGTCGGTTTCACTGCCGACTTACTCTTTTTACCATTCGTGCTACCGTATCCATTACTGCCTCTTTCGTCTCTGATAAATTCATGTAACGGTATTTAAGTGTAAAATATTTCTCTATACATGCTAGACAAGCTGCTAATAGTAAGAAGAACATTAAAATAGGGATTAGATGAAAGAATCACAGCATTATGGGTTACTTAGAAATTGAAACAAGAGAAATAGTTTTTTCTCCTAGCGCGGTCGCTTGGAGTCGTTCTTATCATTCAATGATTCATCATTCATCGGGAAAATTGACGTCCTCAATCCATCCGTTCCGCTCTTGATCTCTTGAACGTTGCGTCTAGTGGGAAGCGGTTCACCCTCGCGCAGTCACCCTTGGGGGACCTGAGTGCCATGGCATGACGAGGAGGGTCCCTGTTTCGTTGTTGGTCGAAATCCTTTACTTTGTGTCAAGGGTTTTTGCATGGATGTATTTCATGTTTTGTTTGTGGCATTTGCATAAATTTGCGGCTTTTGCATGCGGTTTTTTTCTGAATTACGGGTGCTACTCTAACAAATCCCCCCCCCCCCCGCCATACACCCTTCGGCGGCTAGCCGGGGTATTAAGTAGATGTAGATGTGTTCCACAATATTATTTGCTCGCGTATTCTTCACCTCCCCCGCCCACGAATGGGATGGCTGTAGGGGTCATGTGGGGTCACAGAAAAGGCTTCCTCGCTCTCTCGCCTCTTGTTCTCTTATCCCTCCCTCTTTACCTTCCATTACTTCGGTCGAAAGTTCAACTCTCACCCACTTCAACGGTGCCCATGGGAAAATTGACTGTACTCAATTGTTCATTCTTGTTCTGTGTTCCAGAAACCTTGCTGCCAGTGCGGTCACTCCGAAGGATCCGATTAAGGTAAGGAGCGATATCATCCACCCACAGCAGCCCACCTGGGATTGGCCCCTGAGAGGACAGTGGGAGTGGTGGCATCTATCGTGATATTAGCGGATATTAGCTTTCATACTTGGGACAGAAATAGTCCATTAAGGGAATTCGATGGTTATTAGTATTAATAATTTTGCTGTCGTAGTTTTCATTGGTAGCATTGATTCGTATGAATACGTATTTTCTTATTATGTACCACTCACACATATTCATGATATTCATCGCAAGTTGGCTCGTTCGATCTGCGTGGACGGGTAGCGATCCAATCGGCGTTTCCGAATTGGAATTCTAACGGAAGGACTCTTTTAAGATATATTGGTGATGACTGGTTACTTTTTCGCCTAGAATTTGGAAGGGTATTTAGTGATGATCTCCATGTTGGTTGTTTCTCGTCGGTACTTATAGGTCTAGGCTTACAGCGCAGAGGTTAATAAAAACTGACGTCCATCCGTTTCCACAGTTTGGAGAGCACTGAGACCGGTATTGTGGCGAAGCATAGCGTTCCTCCCCCCCCCCCCCCAACCTACTCCTAGTAGTTTGATACCACTCCAACCAATAGGAGCGGCGCGGGATATTCAACTGCATTACTTTTGAAACGCACCCTGTATCAGAGATGAAACTAGGAAGTGAATTTCGCAATGCTGTTCAGTGAAGGCATTTACAATCTCATTACTCTGAAATTTGTATAAGTCTTGCTCAATATCAAAACCTAATTACCTAATTTTTTTTAAATATAAGATAAAGTGGACAATTATTTTAGTCAAGGTTGAATTGATAAAATGCCACCTGCACTCGAATACTGTTTTTCGAGTGTCAGTGCTTTCGACGTACTCAACGAGTATCTTTTCACATTAAATATTGAAATAAAATTTGAGGAAAGACATAGTTTCGTGACTTCCGAGTCGAGACGGATTCCTTCGACCTATGTTTCGAATGAGGAATACTTGTTTTGTTCTCTTTTCTCTGTTAAAAAGAGTTCCCTCGGTCTTTAAATGCTGGAATTTACTCAATTAATGCCAACAGTTTCTTTGCTGTGCTTTGGTTCGAAGCAATTGGAATACCCGGCGTTAGGAAATCTTTCTTTTTGTTTCCATTAGTGATTCCGAGAAATTGCATGCCTACTTTGTGGTCCTGAATGGTATGATAGGGTCACGATGCCATTCGCATCCGCAAGTATTGTAAGGAAAAAGCATAGTTTAAACGTGAAAAATGTTCTTTTTAAGTGGTACATTTGACATTAGAAACGCAAATGAGATAGAAGAAAAACGCTTTGCACCAAATAGATTATCTTAAGACTTCAAACTAAGGTTATCCGCCACTAGACTACATTTTTGGAGACTCTCTCCAAGACTCCACACTTGTTATTTGTACTCTTTTATCTCGGTGATGGTGAATCATTCCGTTGTCTAATAATTCATACTGTTCTCGTGTTCATGGTCAGGGAAACCTGACGCACTCTTCATCTCATCTACACCTACATAATACCCCGCGAGGTGCCGCAAGGGCGTGTGGCGGGGGGTGTTAGGTAAAAGGGAACAAAACCACATTCAAAATCAACACATACATGCAAACCTATACCCACAGTGGCGCATACATTCATGCAAAAATCCTTTCATTCTACACTCATGTAAATACACATTATATCATCGAACAAATAATTGCACTTTAGGATGCAGTTAGAAAATTATCCAATAACGTGCTAATTAATATATACACTTCGGTGCTATGTGCCAAAAATTGGAACGATTCCATGCTCACGGACCCGAAGTGATTCTCGCTGGATGCTCATCTAATGAACCCTTTCGCATCCGATGCCTAACTGGAGCGAGACATTATTAGCGAGAAGTTTTTAGTGCGTCTGTGATAACGGGCGGAAAGGGGAAACGTCTCACAACGTTTAACGGGGGAATGTCAATTGAGAGTCTCCCTGCGTTTGGCCCAGTCCTGGTGTATTTCACGGCCAAAGCCAGCGTCCCGAAGTGGACTTCTTTTTTGAGTTGTTGGCAGGATGCAGGTTACCTCATTCGCCCCGAAGCTAAGGGTCTAAGTCCGCTTTGGGCGCTCTCCTTTGCAGTCCACCACTTTTCGAAAGTGCGCGCAGGAGGCAGAGAAGCCACGAGAATTCCCGAAGGCGGCTTGCTCCCCCGGGTAGTGTGGCGTCCATGTTTTGCCTCAGTTTCCACCCTCGACCACTGGAATGGGGGCGGAGATGGTAATATTATTTTCGGTCGTGAGACAGGTTCCCATCGCCTGCTGATAACAGTCGATGGCACAGTTTTCATTTAAATATGTCGATGGGGCAAATATTTAAAAAAAAATAAAATACCCCGTAGACAGTTGAAGTCGTTTCCGATTCTCCACGGCATTCCTCGGCGTCTCTGGGAGGCGTAATCGTTTGCCACTGGTCCAGTTTGAAATAATTCTCTTGTAAAACTTTCCCCCTCAGCTTTGTCCCCTAATGCTGGCGAGTCATCTTATCGCGAGTGAAATACGGGTTCTGTCCAGCAAATACCTGAACTGAGGTCATTAATAATTTTATTTTGCAAAATTTAGTCTAAATCGATTTTGTCCCCTTCTTCAAAGTACTCTCCACTCGTTGCTAGTATGCACTTCTTATTGCATCTCCTTTTCAACTGTTTGAAGCACCCTTGTTGAAGTCCTTTTGACAGTTGGGCTCTTTAGTGTTCTCTTCGTTTCTTGCTTTGTTGTGTCTTCCACATCTTTCCAGTGATGTGTCCCCTCATCACATTTTTGCATTTTGGGGAATGAGAAAAAGTCACCCGGGGGCGAGATCTGGCAAATAAAGGGGATGGTCAAGGAAGGTGATTCAATTTTTTGCCAGAAACAACGGCGAATAATCTATGCTGAATGTGCAGGTGCGTTGTCATGGTGAAGGATCCATCCATTATGTTCTGTTAAAATAGTTTGCACTGTTGATTTTCCTAAATTCAGTTCATCAGCTATTAATCGGACAGGTTTTCGACGATGGATAAGGACAAGGGGCCGCACACGATCAATGCTGTCGTCAACACAGGTTGATGACGACAAAGGTTGACGACCAGTATGACAAGAAACATGGGCTTGTTTTATTTTTTTCATTTTCCTAATGCCATTGGGTTAATGAGCCATTTGAAACTCGATGAAAACATAAACATGATCTACTTCATTATGCCTTCTCACCATGATATAGAACTTTAATTATTCCTGTTTTTGTAGTGTTTCCATTTGACACACGATTAATTTTTACCATTTTTTATCCTTCAGGGGTAAAACATATCGTTTAATGTTACGATATTGATGACAACTTTTATAATATCGTATGGTATAATACTGCTAGAAAATTGCATTTGCCAATACAAGAGGGCGATTCGAAAAGTAAGGTCTGCTATTTTTTTTAATGGAAAATCGAATTTATTGTCAACTTTGCGTACATCGTTGGAAAGGTTGAGAATTTAGCTATTTTTCTACATAGTCGCTTTGAAGATCAATCACTTTTTGCATCCTAATATACAGCCTTTTAATACCGGCATCGTATCTTTCTCCCGCCGCGTCGCGAAGCCAACTCACGACTGCTTCTCCGATATAAATTCATCGCCATTTAGTAGAAGTGTACGGTGAGAAGGTTATGGAAATCAAAAAGGTGCGGAAGTGGTGCAGGGAGTTTTTTGATGGCCGGGAAAACGTCCACGATGAGCAGCGGTCGGGGCGGCCGAGTTTGCCGGAATCAACGGTGGCTCCAATTGACGAGATGGTGCGCATTAACCGGAGAATTACCCTTCATGAGGTAAAGGAAGGCCTTAATCAAGAGAGTGGCTACTTCTCCGTGCAGAATATTGTATCGGAGGTCCTCAGTTACAACAAGAAAGTGTCTCACCAAAGGAGTGTGTTTGCATCATGGCAATGCACGTCCACATGTGTCACATCAAACGACCACCCTGTTCAATAAATTCAGTTGGGATATCATCGACCACCCTCCTTACAGCCCGGACGTTGCCCCCAGCGACTACCACTTGTTTCCCGCTCTCAAAAAACACCTTGGAGGACAGAAATTCAAGTGAGACGAGGAAGTGCCAGAAGCAGTCGTCAGTTGGCTTCGTGACGCGGCGGGAGAAAGGTACGACGCCGGTATTAAAAAGGTGGTTAAAAGGATGCAAAAAGTCATTGATCGTCAAGGCGACAATGTAGAAAAAGAGCTAAATGCTCAACCTTTCCTACGAGGTACAAAAAGTTTAGAATACATTTGATTTTACATAAAAAATTAGGAGACCTTACTTTTCTAATCGCCCTCGTATTTATATTTGTCAGTAAAAAATAATGGGGATGAGAAAAAATCATCAAACACTGCTGATCTCATTGACACATGAGATTTGATTCATTCGATAAGGTTTTGCAACTAGGTCCCATTTTACGTGGTACTTTAATTTACGCCGGCAAGCGTATATCCTTGAGATAAAATAGATATGTGGGGAATAAAATGTTTCGTGTAGTTACGTATTGTGGGAGTGACCATGCTCCAAAACACCTTTTTATCCAAGGACACAAAACCTCGGTGTAGCTCGCATCAATATATTGATGTAGAAAATATTTATACGCAGTTGTTGCGAGGTGTACAGCCGACCTCTTCTGTAAATCATAAACCTCGGATCTGTAAATATTAAATAACCAACGCCGTGTGAAATTTTCTCCTGAAACTATCGTTCGGAAGTGAAAGAGGAATGATGAATCGGGATTCGAACCCGGATAAAGTGATGCTCCGCCCGTTACACTAACCCCAATGCGAGCGAGCATTGGGCTGCGATGAATCACGGCCCTGATTCGCGCGTATTCGCATTAGTGAAGCGACGCAGCATTGGTCCGCTCGCGTTGGTTCAGATCCGAAATCCTTCCTTCCAGGAATGTGACCTACCTCACCGGTGAATCTTCGAAGGTCGTCTCGAATCAGGGACACACATACATCATGGGCCGCGCACACGCCGAAGGTATTAAATGGAGGTGGTAACTCGTAAGATTTTCCGAGAAATTCAATAAGCGCATAACGAAGGAAACATTCGGTCGGGGAAACCGCTTGTGTTGCGGCCTAGTTCCTTACCACTCATCACGTCTGCGTCATCTGCGCGCCGAAGACGCACGGAATGAAGTGATCTTTCTCTTATCGAGCGATTCTTTCCAGAGGACATTTATTTAACTATTGCTATCGACCCCATTACTCAACCCATCCTATCCTAGTTAAGTTTTTTTTTTCGATTTTCCGACTTGATGTCATTTTCAATGATTGTGAGAATCGCTGTGGTATCGTCTAATCCTCTCTTGTTGTTATTATACAAACCATCTTAACGCAAGCATTGGAGCCATTTTTACTGGTGTGCCATTTCAATGTTCTCGTTTCGTTATCCGGATTAAATTAAAATGAAACGTACTCGTGGCCCACGCATTAAAAAATTCCAAGAAACTGCGAGAGAGCAGCACATTTTTAACGGAGTCATCCGCTACGAATATACGCATTACAATGCAACGATTTCTGAGTGTAAAAATCGTAAAAAAAAGTGCTCATAAACAGTTGTAGCACTTATCAACAGTTTTTTGAATGATATCATGTAAAGCAAAACTGAACGCTCATTACTCCTTATTGCGCATTTTCCGATGAGCATTACTCTGGTGGCTTTTTCCGCAGCGTTATGGGTACGTGAAGAAAATCCACTGAGTGATACTGGATGATCGTCGACTGAAAGTGCGCGAGCTAGCAGACATAGTAGGCATTTCAAAAAGTGCGGTGCATCGCATGTTAACTGAAAATTTGGACATGAGAAAGCTGTGTGCAAGATGGGTATCGCATTTGCTCACACTCGAGCAAAACCAGTGTCGTGAATATGTTTCAATTGAGTACATAGTAGTTTCACAGCAACAAAGCAGAATATTTATTACAGAAAGGGTATCAAACTTATTGAACATCGCTGGGAAAAGTGTATAGACCTGGAAGGAGTTTGTGTTGAAATATATATTCCTTTTTTCCAGAATTTTTGTGTTTGCTTTGGGTCGGATACTTTCGGGATTAGCCTCGTAGTGCGACCTACAGATCTCGAAAGAGATCATAAGTCACGGTTCCCGCCCTACGGCGTGTGCCGCCTTCGACCCCGGCCCGAGCCACGCGGAGACGAGTCGTGTCGTGGGCGGTTTTAAGTATTCCACCCGCTGGCCTCATTCAAGCGGAAGACGACGCCGCACCGGGGGGGGGGGTTGGGAGCCCCGCCCCCAAGATGGGGAGGGGGAGGATGGAGGGAGGGGGCGCGGACGACGGGAGAACGTGGCGGAGCAGTGGGATGCTCAGATTGCGAGTTCCCATTTGGCACCGGCCGGGCACTCCTCTGAGGAGATTCGCGCGATGTTTACCCGCCAACCCCGAAGATTCGTATTCTCTCGCTCTGGCCAATCGCGTTACTCGATGTTGCCGTGGTCCGGTCTGGTGACCGTAGGGTCCTAGGATATGACCGATATATGTGTATACTCTAAACAAAGCCGAATTTTTTCGGGCCCGGGGTTTTTCCTGGGGATCCCATTCCTGAAAGAACTCAACCACTGGGAATCGGTCCGCTATTGTTCTTTTTCTACAGAAATTGCATCGAGTCTCTGGTGTCCAGTAAACTTCGTCTATTTGCTGACGATGCCGTGGTATTTGGGGAAATATCCAGTCATGAAGATAGAGAGTATCATTACTTAACGACCTAAGTGCAATTCAAATTTGGTGCGAGGCATTGGAGTTAGAATTGAATTTGAATAAATGTTTGTCGATAAATATATGGAGGAAACGTACGTCGCCCTAAAACACTTAACACTGTAGAGGGAACCAAAATCACACGCGTGGAATCGGCAAAATACTTAATGTGCGACAGTAATTACGGATAAGTTCATGGGAAAATATATTCGTGTAATTTGCAGAATAGCTAATAAAAGGTTAGGATTCATAGAAAGAATACTTCGGAGTTGTAATTAAAGGGTCAAGGAATTTTGGGATTCCACGGTAGTTAGGCCTTACCTAGAGTATGTTGCGGGTGCATGAGATTCTCATGAAATAGGCTTAATTTTGAAACTAGATCGAGTGCAACGAAGAGCAGCCAGGATTGTGAAAAGTTTTAATGGATAAGGTAGTGGTGTGTAAGGTTGATTGTTCGCCAATTTCGGGCAAAAAATTCAATCACCTTGATCTTTGATAATCCTCCTTATTCGCCAGATCTCGCCCCCCCCCCCCTGCGACTGTTTCCCATTCCCCCAAAATACAAAAATGCGATGAGGGGACATCACTGGGAAGATGTGGAAGACACAATAAAACAAGAAACGACGTGGCCCAAAATTAAAAAGCCCAACTGCCGAGGACTGCCAAGGGTACTGTAAACAGTGGAAAAGAAGATGGAATAAGTGCGTAGTAACGAATGGAGAGTATTTTGAAGGGGACAAAATCGAAGGAGACCAAATTTTGCAAAGTTTTGATGGCCTCAGTTCGCGTATTTATTGGACAGACCTCGTAATGTTTTGATAAAAAAGGTAGTTTCAAAAAGCTTTTACATAAAAATAATGTTATTCACGTGCTCCTGTCCTCAATGAATACTTCGATTTCTCATAGGATGACTACCCGAGCGGTGAACAAGACTGCAAAGCAGTGGAAGAAACCCGAGGATTGTTCGATTCGTGTTCCTCGTGTCCGCCTTACGCAGTGTTCGCCGTTTTAAATCGTTCCTTCAGCATTTGGTCGACCTCCTCTCTGTTCTGACTTAGTTATGCGAGGTGCAGTTCTAGCGTATGAAAGCAAAACTGTCAGCAAAAGCACACCAGCAAGAATTTCTCTCCCTTTCACGTTAGAATTTAATTGGTCGCGATAGAATTGTGAGCGTCCACCTGCCTCATCAAAGTTAGAACCTTTCGTGACGTAGAAATTTGTACTTAATCTACAAATTCCGTCGTTTAAAGAAGATTGATCACTATATTCGACCCAAAAGATATCTTTTTGAATCTTTTATCTGGCTGTAAACCCATAATGTGAAAGAGATTAATGTTCTATTTTAGATCTATAAGAGAGGTAGTCGTCAGAGATATTTGTTTGCCAATATATGCTATTTTTTCACATTTCTATATATATTTTCATGAAAAAAATATGTTAAGTCATAAAAAAATAAGAATAAAATATTTCTTGTGTCGAAAACTATTAAAGAAGACGCTTCCAATGGCGCTTTAAAAAAAACAAAAATAAAGAAAAGCAATAAAAATATTTTCGACCGGATGAAATTACGCAGTGCCTTAAAGAAAGCAATCATATTGTTAGTTGTTTCGAAATGAATAAGAGGCCGCTCTGATGATAAGATCGAACGATAAATGCCAAGATTATACGAGGCATAACGACTTCAATATTTTAAGCAGCTTGCCATTTTCTTAGATTGTTTGCGTAGCATATGTATATTTCTGATACAAAAATTACTGAACTGTTAAAGACGCAGCCAATGTCATCCTTTTCTGCGGCAGAGTGATCGTAGACGTCGTTAATATATTTTGCGAAGGTGATTTTATCGTCTCGCAGCACGTAATGCGTTTCACAGTGGCAAAGGATGGGACTCCATCGCCAAAAGTGGAAGTAAGTTGATCGATGCACTCCTGTCTAGATAATCCTCGTTGAAAGTCGTAAAAAATCATCGAACGAAATTGTTCGCGAGTTAACTCCATTTTGTCGCTAGGACAAAATTTTCGAGTCACTGTAAAAAACACAAGCTATGAACAAACGACGAAATGTTCTGAAGAAAGTTAGCGTTAAAAGGGTCAAACTTTCAGATAGAAACGTCAGATGGTACCTAGTGTTGTCAAGGAACAAAACATAAATAGAAACCCTGGTATACATCTCCCTTAACGGATGTTACGTCGTCAAGTAAAAGTTTAATTCTCCTTGATCGAAACGTTCTAGATATAATGTTACCAATGTTGTCTATCGAAATAATTTCATCTTAATATCAAAATTTTATACAGCCTCTTTGGGAAGTCAGTAAAACATACTGTTTTTTTCTACAGTTTCCAAGAAAAAGAATCTGGAGGTTAATAAAGTGTAAAGATCTAGATTCAGAGTAATTTTCAACGAAAGATAAATCATTCTGCATCACTCTGCATGAGTGAATTGCCCTCGGAATGCGTGCATCCTTTTTCAACTTCGTCTCCTTACCTTTGAGATCTCGAAGGAATCTGCATTTGCATAATACCCCGCAAGCCGCCGCAAGGGCGGGTGGCGGGGGGTGTTTGGTCACTTCCAGTGAAAAGGAACAAAACCACATGCAAAATCAACACATACATGCAAAACTATACCTACAGTGGTGTGTACATTCTTGCAGAAATCCTTTCATTCTACATGCATGCCAATACATATACTATCATCTAACAAACAATTGCACCTTAGGATGCAGTAAGAAATTCATCAATAACGTACAAGCTGGAATTTGAAAAGTAGGAAGGTGAAATTCCACTGCCACATGGCCGTGCAACATACAACGGTCTTCTCCCCCAACGACAGAGGTAGGGAATGTGACCCAACGCTGCAGGTGGCGGGAGGGTCCCCCCACGGAGAGAGACGAGGGTAAGAATAGGAATAGATCTTCGAGGACTGTGATGGAAATTTTGAAATGAAAAACGAAATGATTTTTCTTGAAATTATTGTTTAATTTTTTCATGGGATTACTACTTTAAATTAATCATAAAGGTTTTGATGAATATGGAAATTCGTTTCACTGCGCTTAAGTTAAACCATGGACATTTTATTAAATTGATGCATATGGTACCTACCGTTTTCCATCGGTATTTGATTTGTTTTTTCATGTCAAACTTCCTTTTGTATAAACGTGCGCGTCGTAAAGCAATGTCGGGAGTATGTGCTGTTGTTTTAGACGACTTAAAACAATTGCCTAACGTGAAAGATACGCTTTCAAGCCGCAGATACGGCAGAAATAATGAATAATTTTATGATTAATTAAAATTCAGTCGGTGTAGGAATTCATAAGAACCGGTTTAAGTTTAATGGGTGAAAGAAAGCATTTAAAATTCGCAATTTAATTTAGTATTGTGGAATAGCTATTTAGTGCTTGCCTTGGAAGTCACTTTTTCCTTAGAAAGAGTGAAAAAAGTTCAAGACCTGAACCGTATCATGAATTATATTGGGCTTGGTGCGTTTCGGTCTCGGGCTTTTATATGTTTTCCTGATGACTGGCGGATGAGGATAGCATACGCAACGTGAAAATGGCGTGCCAATATGGAATATTTATCCCAGTTTTGCCAAGTCGAAGTGGAGCAATTCGGATTAAATGCTAGCCCCCAAGCCAACAAATATCTGCGCAGATAACACTGTTTCGACCATGTCACTAATAAAAACAGCAGAGCAGCTTCAATGGACGATATTTTCTCGTAATCATAGTTTATTTTTCTTCGTCCAAATTGCCAAACCTGAGTTTGGCCGAACTTGAAGGATTATTACGTTTTGCAATTTTCAACGCTTGGCAGTATGTTGCCTCAGTATCTACGCATTCTTTCCGAGGTAGTACATTCGACGCTCTAAGGGTATGATGAATTTTAGGGCAAGTGTAACAATTGTTGTCAATCATTCCCTCATGGGACGCAGGGACCGCCTTGGCCCAATAATAGTTCCAGGAATCGACCTCGTGGGAAAAAAATCTAAGGGAAGGTGCTTGGGGAGGAAGATGTGGGCTTCCATGAGGAATTTTTCCCACCGTGAATCCTGCTTTTTGGTGCCATTTCCGTGTGTCATCCCATACATCTACATCTGCGTAAAACCCTGAAAGCCGTGTAGCAGGGGATGGGAGGTCACTAGCCATTCTACATACATTCACTCTATTTCCCCATGCACCTGGCACCCCGCGATCCACCCAAAAACCGCGTGGAAAGGGGGCGGCCGAACACCAATCATGCAACACGCCTACACATATATTACGAGTATTAATATTTCCTATGAATACACAAAGAGGACAAGAAAATACGTTAAAAGAGGGCAGGCATATACATGCAATTCAGACACTTATTACTGGTTAGTATTCTACACATTCCGGACGGACAATTCACAAATACAATAGGCGTTATATGCAATCACCTGCACCCCACTTGGCACAAGGGCGCACGGCGGGGGGGCGGAGGTGTTAGGACGCCTGACTTGGAGAGTGTTTGGTGGGAATTTAATCTTGTATGCACCTATTTTCGACAACGCATACCTATTATTTTCTTAGGTGTCCCCCCTTTTATTATTGTCGCGAATAATACCTTCATGATGGGAGAGTGAACCAATCATTACCCCTATAAACGTGGGAATACATATATTAGCGTGCCAGTGGACTGGCTATTCCTGCCCCGAGCGATAAGAATGAAAACTACTCTTTTAATAGCCGGAGATTTCTCGCTGGCGACGAAAAGAAAACGATCGACCCCACACTTCTTAAGTCGATCCATCGGAGGAGGGAATGATGTGGAGAGAGACGCAGCAGCGTGCGTCGGGATCCAGGCCACCAGCATCTTCTCCCCCACTGCCATCCGGATGGAACTCCCGGGCACCGCTCAGCAGAGGGGCTTTGCTGAGTCACAATCGTGGTCCTCCCTCCCCCCCTCCCTCGGGGGCATCTCTTCTCTTGTTCCAGAAGAATAGAAATCGCGGAGGCTCTCGGGTGAAATGCGCAGGGCTCGAAGTGGCACATTGGTGCGGAAGGGGGGGTTCACCACGGGGGGGGTCTTCGCCGAAGACGGTGGGGAGCTCCTCCTCCGCCAGTGGTTGTCGTCCTCGTGATTCATTCCCACCGGATCCACACCCGACCCGCGGATCATTCAGTCGCGCTCAGCTACGCGTTCGCGCGGTCATGCTATATAGTTTTCACTTAGGTATTTTCTCAACATCCTTACCCAACGTCCCTGTCATCAACTCCATCTTCCTTGAGGAAGGTTCTTTGCCTAACGCTATTCCTTTTCTAATGTTCCCACCACTTAGACCTCCTTGATCCAAAACACTTCCAAGGTCGACAAACTTTTCTGCCTCCTCTCTCATCTTTTGCCCTCCTGCTTCGAGCTTTAGACCAGCCTCTTTCTTTCTTGAAAACCTCATAAACCATTAACGGTGAAGGAGGGTTACAAGGAGGGTAAATATGGGAATATTAATTTAGTCTTGTTGTGGTATTTTTGTCTTGATAATTGGACACATCCCGAGGCACAGCAGGCAAATGAAGTGAATGCAGAGGAGAAGAAACGTATAGGAAGGGATAAGAATGGACTAAGAGGATCTTGTGGTGGTAAACTTGGGCGCAAGGACGTCTGGGGGGGGGAGGGAGGAATAGAGAGATTGAGGGATAAAACAGAGCCAATCCTCTGGAGACGGGACTTCATTCCGACTCAATTCACCAGCTCCGGCGTGCAACCTTAACCTCCATCTCCACGCTTGATGATGCTCAAAAATGATTTGTTCTCGAGCATGGGATGCGTTCGGTGAGCCCGTAATCCTCCCTGTTCCCGTCCTGTCGGTCATTCGCACAACTCCGTACCAAACCCCTGATCGGACTCGGATGCGTTACTCTTTAAGCAATCATAAGTGAACCCTTTCAAGGACCCCACCGCAATGCACTGGCTCTTCTACTGAGGCCACATGGCCATTCGTTAGGGCTAACCAAAATTCTATCCACGCATTAGTGTATCAAGCGCCAATCATATCTAAATCCGAAATTTTTTGGCGACTCTTTGATAAGGTTTTAGGTGTTCACTTCTCTTGCATCCTCATTGAGTCTTGTTTTTTTCCAATGCCATGTTGTGTCGGTGTTTCGGTCGTTCAGTTTTCATCGAAACGGATCGATGGCCAAACTAAGTGCGTGTTCGCTGTACGTTCTAGAAACGAGCAAATTGTATCTTAATACTCGTACAAATAAGACATATAAGAATTTTTTTTTCCTTGTTTCGCTCATTTTATGACGTAAGTATACAATTAGATAACCAACGGAATTTATTCCTAAACCCTGATTTTAATTGTACGCACGAGTAATTGTTTGTGAATCAGTATTTTGGAATGTTATCTGTTGAATGCATCAATCGTGCATCTAAATCTACGTTATACCCCGAAAGCCGCCGTAAGGGCGTGGGGTGTAAGGCGTTAGGTAACACCTGTAAAAGGGAAGAAAACCACATGCAAAATCAACACATCCATGCAAACCTATGACCACAGTGGTGTATACATTCATGGAAATCGTACTGTTGCTCCTCGCGGAGGGCCTTTTACGTTTCGAGACTTGAAGGATTTTTCTTCATTTTCATTCGACTAGATATATTGCAGTGTTTATCTGATTTACATTTGGCAGTGAAGCACTGGTTTAAACATTTATGACTACACCTACATATTTCCCCGAAAGCCGCCAATGGGGCGTGTGGCGGGGGGTGATAGGTCACCACTCGCAAAAGGGAATAAAACCTCATGCAAACCTACACCCACAGTGGCGTATATATTCATGCAAAAACTATTACAACTTACACGCATTCAAATACATATGTGTAAGGTAGGTAGTGACTAGTATGAAACGATGCCATTGGACAAGTACGAGAGTGAACGATTGGAGGAGATAGCAAACAGTTGCATGTTTGTAAAGAGGATAGAAATGCCTTGTTTGAAGTTCAGAGAACTACGTGGAACGCCGTGACAGTTTATTTTAACGGATTCACACGCTGATTTGCGACGAAGTGAAGAACTTTCACTGCGAGTCATCTCGTTCTCCCCCCCCCCATTTTACTTTGCATTGGTACGAATCTAAAATTATGTTAATGGGGAAACCATGTCGCCAGACGAATTTACTTTTAGTTTGTCTAGTCTTACGTTAAGATTTAAAAAAAATCGAATTATCGCCTTGCGGCAGAAATATTTTCTTTTTTACTTTAAAGGAAAAATTAACTTGTTACATAATATTTTTATCACGTATCGTGGATAAAGGTATCGTGAAGTTTACGTACGTTGATTGAAAGCAAACGTAAGGGTTTGCCCATAAAAAATTGAATTTTAATCGTGAAGCGTGTTATTTCCTAGTATTATATAAAAGGTATCGAGTTTAACCTTTTTAATATCTCTGCACTGGATTGTTGTGAAAGGTAAACGTCGAGGACGCGAGTTTTTTTTATGGTTAAGTCCTTGGGTTTACTGTCGCGTGCAAATAATCGATACTATCCTTGTGAAATCAAACTAATCGTATTCCTGTTATGGCTCTGGGTTGTTTTCTGACTGTACCATATTCCCTGGAATGCGCATCATGGATCGAAGGCAAGACGCGATTCGCGTTTCACTTATTTTTCTTAGTGCGTTGAGTGCACACGAGTGCATGCTCGCCACATAATATCTCGCGGGAAATGAAGATGAACGAGAGTAGGGAGATGGACGTACTCGTGTGTGTGTGTGTGTGTTCTGCACTACGAGACGTGCAGTGTTTGGAAAGAGGTCGGTGTAGGCACGGCTTTGCTGCATACGATTTCCACGGCCTCGTGACGGTTAGAAGGCGTCGGCGGCCTCGGGGTGGAGGAGAAACGGGGAGAAGAAAGATTTAGAAACACAAGATATCCGGCTTTCGCGGCAATGCATCCGGAGGTCGCTGCACGCGGGCGTCCCTTCCGAAGGGCCGCTCCCGTCTGAATAATATCATCCTCGCGTCTTCTTTTAAGTGGGGCGCTTCAGTTGCTGGGAATCTGATGATGTGATCCGGAAGGCGGTCGAATTCCGGCACTCAATGCTTGAAGCAACTTCCCCCACATGTGCCGTCGCAACATTTTCGAATTTCATTTTTGTACCGAAATACAGGAAAACTTTTAAATATATGTATATATATGTGTGTGTGTGTATATATATATATATATATATATATATATATATATATATATATATATATATATATATATAACACTTTTGTGAAAGTCTCACTAACGTATATGAAGTAAGCACTAGTGTACAAAGACAAATACACGGAAACACACAAAAAAAAATAAAGGAAACTCACTAGGTTTCGAACTTACGGTGGTCCACGCCACCTTTTTCTAGGAAGAGAAGGATAGAACTGTCCTCCTGCTTGAAGAATTCTGTCCTTCTCTTCCTTGAGAAAGGGGGCGTGGACCACCGGAAATTCGAAACCTAGTGAGTTTCGTTTCATTTTTTTGTGTTTCCTTGTTTTTGTCCACCAGTACTAACTTTATAATAAATATATATATATATATATATATATATGTGTGTGTGTGTATGTGTATTAATTATGAGTCTTAACAACAATATTCAATATTCTGTAGGCAATCATGTATGCGCAAATCATTAATCATGTCTAAAGCGGTCTTTCTCCCTAATAATAATTGGTGAACTAGCTCCCATTATGGCACAGACGTGCACCTATGGCAGTGCTAGAATTAGATGGCGTATTGATTAGGGTGTACTTTGTAGCAGATGGTACTAATGCCAGATTTGAGTTTGGCTTCGGACTGTCCCTGCGAAAAATTTATTTAATGACTTTGGGGTGAGAGTGAGAAACTTTTTAGTCCCTTCTTCCACTTAACCCCCACATACTATTACGTTGAAGAGAAATTAAAAACACCCAAGCCCAAGGTTGAGGATAACCCACCTAGGCGGGAATCGAACCCGCGAATTGGCGAGTGGGCAGGCGAGGACGTAACCCCGACGCCACCGAGGCCGGCTGATGATAATCGGTCCTTATGAAATACTTTGGAGTCTTATCTAAAATGAAAAACGTTCCCTCTCACCCTATCTTTGCCTACTTCCTTGGAATAGCTCTCTGAGGATATGAATCGATCAATCATTGTGAATGACAATATAAAAATTCAAGAGTGTGGATAACCTTTAAAAACCAATGGGTTTTGCTGATAACGCTCCTTCTACCCATTATCATTCTTCTATTTATATAAAAAAACAAGATTCAAGAAACCTTTGTGAGTGGTCATCAAGTAATAATGGGATAGGATTCTCGGTCGAGGTAGACAACACACACCTTGGCGACTCTTGCGGTAAGAGTGAAATGTTCTTTGGCCACTTGAGGCATTGTAGATGGCGTTTGCTTCCACGCGTCCATCCAATTGTGTGTTGACTTACAAATTCACATTTTTATCCGATCGATCTGAAAAAAATTAGCGAACTCCACCGGGGGAGAGCGAAATTTACCATACCCTTATGAGTTTACTAATAGAGTGACGACGTCCGCTCATCATCTAAAAAGAGTGATGGAGTTTCCGAGAGCCATAAATCAATTTCGTATTTCAGAAAGTAAAACTTAAAGAGCCTCGCTTGATAAGCAGTAATCTGGTCAAAGGGAATGTAGCCAGCCAGGACTCGGTATCCCCCGGGGCGAAAAAAACACTGATCAATTGGAGTCGTGCCCTCCATAAATGAGTACTTTTCAGTGGATATCGCTGGTGAAATCCAACTTACTTAAGACACTACTGGATCGAGTGGGTCTAAAGAGATGGGTACAACCTAGCCAGAGGTGAGCACAAATAAATTTATAACACATTTTCCAAGGAATAAGTTTGAGAAGCATGTAACATTCAAAATTAATAGAAAGGATAAATTTCCTTATGCCGTAAAGGGTACCCTTTTATGGCTAAACGAAATATTATTGAACACAGTTCTACTGGCGTATTAATAATTTTTATTTTGAATTTTATGGGTGGCGAAAATATTCTCTAATGAGCCAAATTGTATTCCTGGTGTTAATGCCCCTCTCAGCCCCCTTGAATCCGTCCTTGCTTTCAGTGGCATTTTAGGGGTGAAATCAAACTTCATTTAATTACATCTGCATAATACCCCGCCGCGGGGGGGGGGGTGTTAGGTCACCACCCTCTCCACAAATATTATTTTGATCATGCTCTCGAAAAAGTTCAATCTCACGAAAGAAATGACTTGCATGCAACATATTCAATAACAGGATAAGTATATTCAAATCATGCTGTAGAACTGTTGAAAATATGGGTCTATGAAATAAAAATAATAACATGCACGATATCGAAAAATATATGCGCTACCAATCCTAGTTATCTTCTACTCGATTAGCTGTCATATATATTTTGATGCAACAATTTCAGAGTGTAAAAATCAGTCGCCTTGACTGGGACTGGGCGAATATTTTTACACTCTGAAATTGTTGCATTGAAATGCACATTAGCGGATGACTCCGTTAAAAGTTACTGTTTCGGGATCTCCAGCAGTTTCTTTTTGGAATCTATTTTGATCTCTGATGGTTCGAGGAAAAACAAACATTTTAAATCTCGCTACTCTATGATAAATCTCCCTTATTTATCCCTTTGGTGATCTGATCTAACATTGTAAGTCGGAGCCTGAATATGTCCTTAACGATTGCGAATAAATAACCTGCCTCAAATTTACGTAGTAAATTTAACCTGTGTTCAAGACTACGGTCAACAGGTGACTCCCATCCTAATTCTTCCAATAGTGTTGTGACACTACGATCTTGTTCATTACAACTTTTCACAATCCTGGCTGCTCTTCGTTGCACTCGATCTAGTTCCAAAATTAAGCCTACTTCATGAGAATCTCATGCACACGCAACATACTCCAGGTGAGGCCTAACTACCGTGAAATCCCAAAATTCCTTGACCCTTCAATTACAACTCCGAAGTATTCTTTCTATGAATCCTAACCTTTTATTAGCTATTCTGCAAATTACACGAATATATTTTCCCATGAACATATCCGTAATTACTGTCGCACATTAATTATTTTGCCGATTCCACGCGTGTGATTTTGGTTCCCTCTACAGTGTTAAGTGTTTCAGGGCGAAGTACGTTTCCTCCATGAATATATCGACAAACATTTATTCAAATTCAATTCTAGCTCCCATGTCTCACACCAAATTTGAATTGCACTTAGGTCGTCAGCTAATGGATACTCTAATCTTCATAATTATCAACAAGTCACTGCTATTGTGTCAGTAAACATGGACGGGAAAGGTTTCTATCGCTGCCCGCGTGAATTTCTGCCTCACTTAAACGGACGCTGGTCTTCCATTTGCATTCTTTTTTGCCGACTTCCCACATCTCTCCTCCCTCCACCCGCCCTGGACACTCAAGACATTCCGACTTTTAAGGAAAATAGGGCTTGCCCCAGTGCCAATGCCGCCTTATTTTTCATAGGGTAAGAATTATGCCGCTGACCGAAATGGGGCATGTATTTTGTTTTATTTAAGAAGGTAGGCTAAAAACTAATGCACACATGCTTGTGGACCACACACAAAATGACCTTCAGAAGCACATATGGTGGCATGTGGAAGTAACATTCCCCCTCAACACGCATGCGCAGGCTTGAGGCCACATCCGGTGTATTTTGAGAAGCGGAATTATGGAGACGTGTTCTGGTGCTATGTCAACGCGAGTTAAACAGCGTGCTGTTATCGAATTTTTATCTGCTGAAAAAGTGACTCCTACTGAGATTCATCGTCGTTTGAAGGCTGTTTATGGTGACGATGCTGTTGATAGGTCTATTGTAAATCGATGGGTAGTAAAATTTCGTGGTTGCGAGCCTGAAATAGCCATAATTGTTGATGAAACACGCAGCGGACGTCCGATCACTGCCACAGACGATAACCATCGCAAACTCGTCGAAGGTTAAATTCAAAATGACCGGCGAATCACTCAAAAGCGTATCGCAAACCATATTGGAATACCCAAGGAACGTGTCGGCTTCAGTATTGAACAATTAGGATACCGTAAAATCTGTGCACGATAGATACCACGCCGTATCACGTACGAGAACAAACAGCGTCGATTGGAATGCTGCGAGCAACCCTCATTCCCCGATATTGCGTCTTGCGATATTTTTCCTCAACTCAAGAGACACCTCAAGGGAAATCATTACACCTCGAACGATGAGTTGAAGGCAGCTGTCAAGTCCTGGATTTGAGGAAAGTCGGAAGAGTTATTCAGTGACGGAATGAAAAAAATTGTTACACGTAGGGAGAAATGTGTTAGCCTTAACGGTGACTATGTTGAATAATAAATACATGATTTTGAAACTTAAGAATAGTACTATAATGTACCTTTCGTCCGATCTTGCTATTTGTTTTTGTTCGCGCTCTACAAGCACGTGTGCATTACCTTCCTGCCTACCCTCGTACTTTTTTTGAGATAATCGCCCAAATGCTGGGCACGTCAAGGGGAGGAGCACACGTTGTGTCTGCGTTCTTCTTCTCTCATTCTTTTTTTTCTTCAGCCCACGTGTTCTCATCTTCACTGTCCGAAGACACGAAAATCGCCCTCGGCCCCGTTGGCTACTCCACTCGGTCGTAAGTCTTACGTACGTTGTGTGTTTCCGTGACTGGAATTTTTCCGCTACACGAAAGGCATCGCGATTGGCACTCGTGGACCTGATTTCGACCGGAGATGGATGCGACCATATTTCCTTGGCACACGCACGAGAACGATCCTTGTGGTTTTTTTTTACCGACTAACACCGTTTCAGCGAGTGATGTTTCCCAAACTTAAAAAAAAATAAATTCAAGAGGGCGCAACGGCAGTAGAGAAATACCTTACGGAGAAAGTGGTCGAATGCATGTTATTCTTTACGTGAGCACGCGGTGAAGACTAATGTGGCCAAGTGGGCCATAGCTCGCTGTTTTGCGTTTTTATGTGCCTTATACGTGAGAATCGCACCATGTTCCTTCTTGCCGGAGGTTAAAATGTACGGCGCAAGAGGGCGCTGTGTTCACCAGCATGGGAAATGAATGAGGAAACTCTTCGCTCAGTGCACCTGTTGTGTCACAAATGTTTCTCTCTTATTTCCAGATCAAGAGTGCTTTATATTGCTTCTTCCACTTTCTGGATTGTCCAAAGCTGTAAATTCTCCAGATCTAGTGACATAGATCCAAGGTGAAGAGGTTTGGGGGAGCGAAATGACGTTGTTCCGGAACATGAAACGCGCAAACACTGCACATTCACGCCGAATGAATTAAACAGAACTTTCACAATTTCATGAATTTTCAATTTTCTTTTCTAGGATTCACATTTATTCCCGTCCAAGTTGAAGGGTGTTTTCATACGAAATATTGGTTTTTGGACTTTATTTTTTATTAGACTTACTATACTATTGCTGAAGGGGAAATCATATCACTATGCCATAAAATTTCACAAACCTGCAAACTTTATATCCTCACCCTGCGTCTTCCACCATGCTTCTTTTGCTTTATTTGTTGCCCGCCTCAATTGATTGCTTAACTCCTTTCACTTTCTTTTGCCTAACTATCTGTTTACATTCTTCCATTTTCTTCTCTCATTCATTTTTGTAATCATCTCATTCGTGATCCATGGTTTCTTGTCTTTTTCCCATTCTCAGTTCCTTTAGTTACTTTTGCGGCTTTCGATATCCCTTTTTTGACACGCGAAATTCCCACTTTTCCTCGATAGTATTCAGCTCTTTTCCCTAATTCATGATTTTCTCTATAGCCTGCTGGTACTGCTTCCTTATCAGTCCATTTAATGCTTCTAAATTCCATTTCCTAACCCACCGCCCCTGCCTTATCTTTTTGAAACGGACGCTACATTTCATAACAACTAAATTGTGGTCGGAATTCGCATCCGCTCCCGGGAAGCTGTGTGAATTTATCACACTGTTCCTAAACCTGTGTCTAACCAGGATATGATCTAACTGATACCTTTCTGAGTCACCTGGCATTTTCCATGTATACCTGCGTCTTTTGTGGTGTTTAAACCAAGTGTTGGTGATGACTAACCCCTGTCTCCTGCAGAACCCAATTGCTTTCTTCCCGCGGTCATTCCTCGTACCTAAACCGTAGTCCCTCACCTCATAACCATCTCTTCCTTCGCCTACCGCCGCATTCCAATCCCCCATCGCTATCAAATGTTTCCTTGCAGGAACACATGCGATTATATCCTCTAACTGATCGTATATCCTATCGACCACTTCCTCCGTATGGTTGCTCGGTGGTATGTATACCTGAATAATAAACAAGTTCGTCGGTTCTGCTTTTATCTCTACTAGTTGCTTGTTCTGTGTTTACTACGCTTCTTCCTACCTCTTCATTCACATATATACATACGTTACATATGTATGTATGTATGTGTGTATATATATATATATATATATATATATATATATATATATATATATATATATGTGCTTTCGTAGACGTAACACGGAAGTGCCGAATAGTACAATACACAGTAACACACAATATAGAAACACAAAAAAAGAAGAACACTCACACGTTATTTCTTGATATTTCGACGGAAACAATCCGTCTTCCTCTGAAGATATAGAAGTAATGATGGTCATTACTTCTATATCTTCAGAGGAAGACGGATTGTTTCCGTCGAAATATCAAGAAATAACGTGTGAGTGTTCTTCTTTTTTTGTGTTTCTATATTGTGTGTTACTATATATATATATATATATATATATATATATATATATATATATATATATATATATATATTTGTGTGTGTATGTATATATATGTGTATATATATATACATATATATTTTCATATATATGTATATGAGATAGAATCAGATACTGTTTTTGTAGTTTTTGCACGCCATACGTCTCGGTGAAAGCAGATGAAATTCTAATGGCCGGTGGGCGAAACATCAATTTATAATGTATTATACGCTTCGGAGAGTGAGGGGGTGTCCAAGGAAGGGTTGTTTGAAGTGACTTTTGCACGTGGTGGAAGCAAGATCAGATGGAAAGTGATAAGGATTAGCGTAGTGTACAGAGTGTTTGAATAGAAATATGGGAGGACTCTGAGAAGTGTGAGACTGGAGATGAATACATTAGAATGTGAGCGTTTATGAGGAAACTTTCGCGGAGACCGTTTCGTAAACCTTCTTACCTCAAATGTAGGTGCTTGCGTAGTGTGAAAGTAAACTGTTCAGTTCTGGCCCTGAGTTTGCGGGAGGACAAATCACCCTCCATCCCTTGACTGCATCCGTGCCCACTCCTTTATTCAGATGAGAAGATGGCGAATGCAAGGCAAGCTTACCATCCTGTTTGTGCTTTGAACGACGTTTCATTTATTTCTATTATTCATTTATTTATCGACTTAATTGGGCGAGGTTGAGACTAATAGTCCCTTCTTCCACCTAACCCTTACACTGCAGGCATTACATTGAAGACAATCATATACAACCAAGCCCTAGGTGGAGGGAAATCCACCTAGGTGGGAATCGAAACCACGACCTCTGGGTTGGTAGGCGAGGACGTTACCCCGCCGCCACCGTCCCTACTCTTTACTCTTCCCGGCGCTGGACACTTAAGCGTACAATTAGTTGACTCTTATCGGAAGTGCACAAGTTTACACTCTACCGCATACGGTGTCAGTGTTTCACCGATGAATACTTTCAGTTGCTACTGCATCCACCGTGCGTATCTCTGTGGGAGATAAATGGAAACCAAGTTCTCTCGCGAACTCTGAGACCAAACATGTGGAAAACAAAATTTGCACTTTCCATAGATTTAAATCTGCGGAAAAATGCAAATTTTGTTTTTTTATAACTCAGAATGACTAACTTCCACCGCATATCGCCGACTCTGTTGTATATATATATATATATATATATATATATATATATATATATATATATATATATATATATATATATATACACACAAATATACTATATACATACATACATGTATATATTTTAAAGTATATATATACAAATATATAAATATATTTATATACAAATATATATAAATATATTTATATACAAATATATATATATATGGTGAGAACAAATGTGACTCGTTAATTATCACAGAAACTTCACTGAAAAGTGACTGCAATATGAGGGATCTGCATGTTGCAACGGAACCCACCTTGTGAATCCCTGCTTAATCGCCTTATGGATGGATGGCATTTGTTTGTGATCGTGAAAGGGTGAATGGAAATGTTTGTTTTCCACCTAGAGATGGATAAAAATCAACAATCTCATTGTAACAACCTCGCAGCTATTTAGTTGGCAGTTAGCAACACGGGTGGTTGTTCTAATGTACATAATATATCAGGTTCCTCGACGACTATGTTCGTTGATTCAGGTGTTGGCCTCGCGACCACTACAATCGTGTGTGGAGGAACTGTGCATTTGCACAATGGCGCGCAAGCCGCCGCAAGGGCGTGTGGCGGGGGGTGTTAGGTCTCCATCCGTAGAAGAGGATAACCAACATATTCATGCCAATCTACCCTTAGAGTGGCGTATACATTCATGCAAAAACACTTAAAACTTACATGCATGCAAATAAATATGCTATCAACCTACATTCTCATGCACCTAAGAATTTAGTAAAAAGTTCTCCAAAAACGTGGAAATTAGAATTGAAAAACAAGGAGGGGAAATGGTATTATCACATTGACATGCAAATAATTGCCTTCCCCCCCACCCCGCCCCACAAAGAGGCAGGTAGGGAATGCGCTGCAGGCTGGCAGTGGAGGCGGGTATGTATTTTGCATGGATGTATACATAATAATACGTGCTAGGGGATAATATCGTTCCGAACAAGTTTTAACTTCACCCACTGTAAAAGGTCTCGGGTACTCTAAAAAGAAGGGAGTTATGGTTTACCACACCCTCCATTGATCACCACCATAATAAGATAGGTTATGCAGAGCCCTGGAAAGTAAGAAGAGGGTGGCCAACTTCACAAAATGCATGCGTATACTCACGTGGGCTTTGTCTCCTTCCCTCTCTTAATCTTAGTGGTCGTTCTTATTCCCTCTCTTAATCTTAGTGGTCCTTCTTATTCCCTCTCTTAATCTTAGTCTTATACTATATACAGGGTGCGGCGCCTGAATCCGGACAAATTTCAATTTTTAAATTTCCCGCCATATCGTAGTTCCACTGGAGGTCGCGATTGGCGTTTTTGTAAGCTATAGGCATCTAGTAAACAGTCATAACCTCAAAATGGCCGAGATATTATGTACAAGTGCGGAGTTCAATGGAAGAGCCGATATTTTCGAAAGTGTTCCCGTGCTGGGCGTTATATTCCGAAATAGTTCGATTTTTTCGGCTATCTCAGATCAACTGTTTATGATATTGTGGCTAAGTATAATGCTTCGGAGATGTCTGGGGAATGTTTCGCCGACCCGGAGAGGAAATCTCATTCGAGGAAAGGCGTGCTTGCCCAGATTTAAGCACCGCGCACCCAGTATAATCTTCTCCTTCCCTCCCTTAATCTTCCCTTGCTCCCCACCCTTCCCTAATGCCTAATTAGCCTCCCCGTTCCCTCACGCATTCCCGGGCCACGTGCTTTGACTCCGTCTATACTCTCTCCGTGCGGCTCCTATTTCTTTTTACGATTCTTATTGGTCAGTGTCTTCGACGACGGCAGCCAAGCGCCCTCTAATTCAGAGCGATCGTATTTTCGGTAGCGCCCTCTTTCGTGAAACTGATGACATAACGACATCGATAGGACACACTCCCGTAATCTACATCTACACAATACCCCGCAAACCGGCGCAAGGGTGTGTACCGGGGGTTGTTTGGTCACCAGTCAGCTAGTTAACGGGCGGTGACTTCACACCCCCCGCC
Source organism: Hetaerina americana (assembly GCF_022747635.1). Taxonomy (NCBI): domain Eukaryota; kingdom Metazoa; phylum Arthropoda; class Insecta; order Odonata; family Calopterygidae; genus Hetaerina; species Hetaerina americana. The sequence goes on from NW_027286763.1 coordinate 108,921,414, forward strand.
ACACGCCCTCGCGGCGGCTTATGTGGATGTAGATGGCGCGGTCCCAAGAGGCGCATGACCCGAATGCTGTGACATGCGATCGCGAGCGGCCGCCATCTTTCCGCCATTTCTGTAAATGCCATCATCTCATCTCGTCGTCAGCTTCGGATGCTGCGGTGTTTTTTACATCGAGTCTCGGGGTTTTGTTTTTTTTAGCAATTGAGAAATGCGCAACAGGCGTTGTGGGTGGCGCGCAAAAATTTATTTAGCAATTTAAGAATCTCTTGTGGGAATCACGCGAAGAAGTCACGTGAAGACTTCCTGCAGGTTCAAGCAACTGTTGAAGAGTGAGCGCTTGATGTTATAATTCACTCATTTCGACTCATTCAATGACGGCCCTAACACATTGTTATCCAGGAATATTTTTCTTTTTGGGATTCTTAAAGGATGAGATGAGGGCTAACTCAAAATGAGGTAACCCTCGTCCTCTGGAGTCATAGCTCGAATCGTGATGTTTTTGTAAGAAAATACGCATCTACCCATTGTTATATCTGACTTGGCCAGCTAGTAATTAGAATTTGATATGCATTACGGGTAAACGCATATGCAATTTTTATTAAATTATTTCCGATTCATAAAATAACAATACTTGAATGGATATAGTTTTCTAGTTAAAATTCTGGTTTCTACCCTCTTGCAAATTGCAACACTTCCGCGCCCCCTTTAAGCGGAATGCATAATTATTGGTCATCGCATCGCTTTTCGTTCAAGTTTGAGCACGTGCGAGATCATTTTTTGAGGTATGTAAAGAACATGCCGTTTGTGAAACACGCCATATTGTTTATTTGGAATCCTATATTTGTTGACGCTGTTGTCATGGACATATAACTGGGAGGAATAACAAACAAGTGAAAAATGAAAGGTTTTACTGATGGAGAAACACCTCTTATTCCATAAAAGAAATAGAATTTTTCGCAAGCATTTGTTAAGCTTAATATCATTTCCCTCGATAATTTTAAATACGTACATGTACAAAATGCCTTTTCTGTAACGCGCCATCTTGTTAATCAGGGCAAAAATTATGGGAATTAATCGTGCTAAAAAATATGCTGTTTGTTTTCATCTTGAATTGTCGTTTAAATAACACTTTCAAATTTCTTTTTGTGTTTACATTCTTTATCCTGCAAGATCATTTCTTTTAATTTAATTCATTAGCCGTCTCTGCTCACACGCCATGTCACTAAATATCTAAGGGGCCTCATTTTCCTCGAGTACTATTCTGCTTTTACTTTTTACTTCCACGATCCTAAGTTTGTTAACCACCAGAGTGAGGACGTCTTCCACGCGCCCATGGAAAAGTTTTCCACGCCTCGGCGAAACTTCTGATGGCGTGGCGTAATGGCGGGCCTCCAAATCGAGGGAGCGGCCATTTCGAGTGGCGTGATCCGTTTCCAAATAGTGTCACGCCAGAATGGTTGACGGAATCATCATTTTCGGAGTCCCTACATGCCATTTGTTTGCAGTTACTCGTATGCGTATGTTTGGAAGCATTTGTATATATATATATATATATATATATATATATATATATATATATATATATATATATATATACACACACACATATACATATACATACACAAACACACACACACATACAAATGCATCCAAACATACATATATATATATATATATATATATATATATATATATATATATATATATATATAAAATATACATTTATATACAGGTATACAAAATATGTATATAATATATATAAACCATAAACACAGTAATCAACCCGAAGGTCGGTTTAGTAGGTGATGGTAGAGATCACCCAGTACTAAGCCCTTTGCGGCGTGTGAAAATTCACGCATCAGGGTAAGGGGGCCAGTTCCTTCCTTTCCCTGTTCCGGTTATGGTTACCCAGGTACTAGCCGAACTAGCAGTACATCTGGTACTAACCGAAACATCACATAGCTTGGCTGGAGCTGCAGATGCCCAGAGTGTCTTGCCCGGAAATCTAACCCGGGCCCTCCGGTCAGCAGTCTATTTCTCACGCCCATATGTATAGAGGTATATAAATTTTCCAGAAAAAACTCTGGTTTGCTCTCGAACATTGCGTGAAATTCAGATCGTGTTCTTGTCAGCCTACGTCCTGTTAAAAGGATTGAGTAAATTATTGGTCCTTGAGGGCAAAGCAATGTCGACGTAAGCTTTCCAAAACAACATTTTTCTATTCCTAAATCTTTTTATTTAACCCGCTGACTTTCTCTTTCCACTTTGTGATAATAGTAACATAAATAGCCTTGGAATAAACCGTAATTACGTTTTGCGCCCCAACTTTAATTTTTTGACTGCAAAGGAGACGACCTTATCCACACGCCCGTGGTTTCTGCTCGCCAGCGACACTTAAGGATGGTGCGACGTGACCCCGGACCTCCAAACTGAGAGAATGACCAGTAACAAGTCGCGTGATCCATAAACAAGTGGTGCCTTATCACGCATCGATGGATTCGGTTCGCCAGATTGGGAAATATATTCCATGACTATTATAGTTCGATAGTTCGGTCGGGTTAAGAGAGAGAACGCTCGCTTCATCAGAAATCCGATCAACTGAGAATGGAATGGAATTTCCCATGCATGCTGATAACGAAACAAGTAACATTGACATATATACATATATATATATATATATATATATATATATATATATATATATATATATATATACACACACACGTACATACAAGAACACGATCTGAATTTAACGTAATGTTCGTTCGTAATTAGAGTTTTTATGGAAAATTAAGTAAGTACGCGTATTGTTTTTTATGACGGTGAAATAGTTCAATATGAACTGAATGTGTCAATATTAAGTTGCGTTTATCCGAAAAATAGATATAATTCCAATTATTTACTGTTCAACCTAGATAGAGCATTAAGTAGATCTTTTCTTACAACAAAAAAAACTCGTATCATAGAGCACTATGAATAGGGGTAGGACTCCAAAATTCGCCCTCATTTGAGTCGAGTCTCAAGTCATCCTTAAGACTCCAAGGAGAAGTAGAGAACAGGTAGAGCGAGGAACGAAGGACGCGAGTTATTTTTCCACACACCTTTATTTGACGTACGACATGTTTCGACGCATAGGCGTCATCTTCAGGTGCGCCGAGGTGTAGTGCATCTACAGGTACCTGAATATGGCGCATGTACGGCGAAACTAGTCGTACAGAAAATAAAAGTGTATGGAAAAAGACCTCGTGTTCTTTATGTCTCAACTGAATCGCACTTTAGCACCCACTGCCCGTTTCAAAAGTACAGTAATTATTTTGGTCCCACTAATCTTATTTGATTGCTCCAATGCCTCATACGCCAATTGCACTTCACTCAAAAGGTTCAATAGCTTATGTGCACGTAAAATTGTGAGTGATGCGTTTTCCGTTGCGTGTGCGTAAAAAGATAAGTGCCGGTGACCGTGTGAATTATATGATCAATGAAATGTTTTTCGGTCGCCCAAAGTGAAATCAATGCAGTCCCGATTCATCATCGTATTCATGGTTTCGAAATACCACAATGCTTGAGAGTAATTTGTCAAGTCAGAAAATATTTTCCCACGGGTTGTGATGGGCAGTTTCTATCAAAGTTTCATGTGATCCGGATAGCAAGAGGTCATTGACGCATTCTCAAGACATACACTTCTCATTCCAGCCTCCGCTGTTGACCCCAACTGGGACAGTATTTATCCTGCCGTTGACGCGCTCGATGTCTTTGATGACCTCCTCTAAGTCTCCTACCTACCCTAATTCCCTTCATCTTTTCACACATCTGCGTGAGGGTTGAGAGTCCGAAAGATAACAGCTGACCGCGAGCCCATGACGCAGTCGAAGAATGTTTTATTTAGATCACTCTCTTTCGCATTTGGGTTATTTTTTCCTCAACGTCGCCGTCGAAGCTTCTAAGGAAACAAGAGTCAGCCCCGCCGCGGGGAAAACGTTCAAGCGGTCGCGAGGCGTTATAACCCAGAAGCTAAGGTTAATCCGCACTAGGTCGCGAAAGCCCCTCGCCAAAGAGAAACTATTGCTGAGGTATGGCCTATTGAGGAATGCATATCATGTTAACGCGATCTTCATCTTCATCCGGATGTTCAAAAATCGATCCTTAGGTCAGTGACCTTTAGGAGGAAAATATTTGGAAGTGGGTTGGAACTTGGAAAATGGTCGTTATGCGTTGCAGCCGTTCTTGCAGTCGGCGTAAATGGTTTTGATTTCTCAAGAGTTTTTCTAGTTTGTGGAATCCTGAGCCAACCTAGTCGTGGAGGTTGCCTTTCCCTCCCCCCACCCTCCCCCAATTGCCGCGTAAACAACTCAATATCTTTACTTTCGCGATCCAAGATTGACCTACTAATCAAAAGGCTCTGTGCGGAAGTATTTTAAGGAAATATGCGACAATTTTCTGATTTTCATTCGGCACAAGAGTTGCATGTAAATTTTCTCCCCGATTTCTTCAGCCTTATTAAGTACATACCAGGTGTAAAAACACATGCGGATTTAAAAAAAAAGAAGTAATAATTCCGATGAATGATAAAAAGAGCTTCATTACAAGTATGCTCCATTGCTGGTTAGACATTTTTCCCATCTTTCGGGCAATTTGTGGATACCACGCCTGTTAAAATCTTTTCCTTTTTTGCCGCGAACCATCCATCGAGCCCCTTTTTTCACATATTTTTGTCGGTTTTCCTTGTCTGCAAAATCGGAGTCACCACTTTTGAAATGTTAAAATTATCATTCACACGTGTTTTGCGATGGAGCATGATCACCGTAAGCTTCTTAAAGTAATCGCTATGGTTCAGCAGCAGTTTTCTTCAAGTGAGAACAATACATTAATGCTCTCCGCGACTGTTCTTTGTTTGATATACATTTCGACATATCCGAACACGTTTTCAATTTATCACTCGTGCGCGTCGGACACATTTTGATGGCACGACAAAATGGCGCAAGTGTCAAATGTTTACACCACTTACTGCATGCATTGGTGCGCCATCTGTTGTCTGAAACCCGAATTTCACATTTGTTCACGTGTTAATTATTCGGTTGAGCCCATGGACCTCAATGGCGTCGTAGTACATCGTCAATGAATATAGGCCAAGCGGTTTCCTCTTTCCCATCTTTTTGGCGATTATGTGTATTTTAAAGTTCACGTGTTACACTTTTTAAACTATGATGATAGTGAATTGCACTTGAAGTACATATTTGCCGCATCATCATCGGCAACTTTCGAGATATTTCGCAACTTACAGTTCGTCCGTCGAAGATTTCTCCGTAACAACATCCAGATCGTCAATCAGAGATACCCGACTGCGGAAAATGCTTATTCACGGACCAGCTAAGTGATTCCGCGCACCACCTGGCTTAGTGAAAAAATTTAGGTAGGCGACCTGAATTTTTTTCCCTTCCATTCTTTCAATATTATCCTGCGAGGAATCCCATTTCACGTGTCCAAATGGCGCGGGCGGATTTACCTTAAAAGTTTCTTTCGCAGAAAAAAACCTGCATAAATTATTGCGTCCTTGGGATGCTCGTAGTTTCCGTAATGGCGTACGCACGCGAAGAGAAACGTCTTTTTGCGCGCTGTGAAATTTCTTTCTAGGCTTGCGTGGCCACGTAATCGAAGGAAATTTTCTTTCGGTGAAACATTTTCCCGAGCCCGTTTGTGCTGTTGTGATATGATTTGCTCTGTTGACCCTTTGCGGGTGGGACACCCTCGTTGTCCGTGCGGATGAGCACCTTGAGGTCAATCGTCACTTTCATTGGACTCGGGATTTAAAGAAATCTGGTCAGGTACCCCAAATTGTACTGTGGGCGTGCCTTTTCAACTACGACAAATGGCGGAAGCAGCACAATTGGAATCACTGTGCTCCTTCAAACAGAAAAGTTGTATGCGTATTAATTTAAAATGCTTATTGCCCAACGATGGGGAGATGTGCGGTCATACAGGTTGCATTCCAAAAGTAATGCAATTAATTTTTAAAAGTAATTAATTGAACAGATTTGCACAAACACTTAAAATTCTTCAAAGTACTGTCCTTGGACCTCTGGACATTTTTTCTAGCGACTCTGCCATGCCCTGGAATGCGTCCTGGAAGGCGTCTTCTGGGACCTCTCCCAGGAAGGTATTCGTCACGGCTGATTGGATCTCTTCTATGGACGAAAAACGGGTTCCTTTCAGGGCTGCCTTAATCCGAGGAAACAAAAAGAAGTCTGTTGGGACGATGCCACGACTATAAGGGGGGTGGGGCAGCGTTGGCACCTGGTTTTTGGCCAGGAATTCGCGGACTCGTAGTGCGTTGTTGCAAACACTTTGGGCCCGAGGTTGGCGAACACTTTCCTCATCGCTAAATATTCTGTAACAATGCGAGAAACAACAGTAGACGACAAGTTCAGTTCATTGGCATCCATCTTGATACTCAATCGACGGTCAAAGTCCAACAATGTCGAACACGTGCCACATTGTTGTTGGTTTTGCTGTTGACGGCCGCCGAGAGCGTTGTTCGTCGTGAACCTCTTCCAGGCCCTCCTTAAAGGCCTTTGACCACCTCAAATGTTGTGAGTAAGGTAGAGCAGAGTCCCCGTAAGCCTCACGAATCATTTTTTTACTCTCCTCAAGAGATTTTATTCAGTTGAGCACAAAACTTGGTAACAGCGTTAAGTTGCTCGATCGTAGATTCCATTTTTCTCGTGACACGGTCGGCGCGCAGAGGTTTACAGTAACTGACGTCCTGCCGCTTCCACTCCTTGGAGAGCACCGAGACCGCTTTTGCGGCGAAACTTAGCGTCCCCCTCCCCCACATATTCTATGTAGTTGAATACCAATCCGACAACTAGGAACGGCACGGGCATTTCAATTGCATTTTGGAACGCACCCTGTTTGTCGTTTCGGAAGCCAATAGTAATTGATTCCTCGGTAAGGAAGATATACTTATGTCTGATTGTGTACAGAGTGAACAGCTTAACAGCCGATTAGCACTTTAAGACCAGGTTTTATAGTGTTATTAACATTTTTACGAAAAATAAGATTCATGCTTGTTCTGATGCTATGATAGTGACTTCGGCGAGCGATAATTTTTTTCTTTTGATTGATTTATAATTTGAATTTCACATCTTCCTGAGAAGACGGCTTAACTTAGAAGGAAAAAAATCGGACTGTTTCGTTGCGATGGAGGCGTTTGGAATTTCTTTTCCTACGCTCTGGTTTAAAAAGAAACTTAACATCATTATGTAAAATGGAATTTTACTTAAAAAAGCTTCTGTCATGAACTTTCAGTCCTCGTCGCAATGTGAATATCGAACGGGACCACTTTCGCTCTTCTGAAATAAAATGATAGCTGAAATTAGTAATGCCCCACTCCAGTTCTGTTATTAATCTGAATAGTGGGTCTATCCCAAAAATAAGTAAAATGAATTTTTTTCCCACATAAGCGGACGGCTGGAATTTTGGTGATTTGTGGTGAGAGGTCTTGGGAAAGCAACGCAATCCACCTCAGTTGTCTGCGGGCCGTTACAGTGTGCGGATCGCTGCTTGAATGGACTTCTGTTCGAGGGCCGCGTCACGATGCCACATTCCAGCGACGATGCGCGGTAAAATTTTGCGTTTCGCTCGGAAAATCGGTTTAATTGATCAAAACCATATTTCAGGATGCCTGCGGAGATGAAGTCATGTCTTACGGAATGATTTTCTCCTTCTGCACAAGATGTTCCGGGAGGGTGGAAGGGGTTGACGACGAGGAACACCCTGGGCGAACGCCAACGGCTCTGTGCGGCGGAAATGTGCAAAACATGCATGGGATATGCACGATTCAGATGGACGCCAGACCATTCAAGGCTACAGCGATGCCTAATTCGGTTATCCCTTCAAATTTTAGTGTGTCCGAAAAGTATCCGACCTGCGTTTATTTTTATCATTTCTTTTATTTTGAGTGTGTTGTGCACTACGAATTTGCTCCAAAAGGTCAGGCGATCAACAAAGAATAATACCCTGCGACTTTTGGATGCTCCCAAAATTGAAAATGGCGCTCACAGGAAAGCGGTTCGACGATTCAGAGTAATGCGAGGCGCGAGCTGAAGGCCATTCCTAAGTCTGCGTTCGAGGACTGCTTTAAGATGTGGAAGCACCCACCTCTGTGAAAGCGTGTGGTTCAATCAAATGGGGACTGCTTCGAAGGATGCCACACGGATGCGGATAGATATGCGGATATGTATGCGGACCAATGCGGATAGATATGAACGCAGGTCGGATACTTTTGGTAAATTAAACTTTCAGTGTGTGATTACGAAAATGTATCAATTCGGTGTTGACCATAGAAAGTGTAGGAAGATGAATGTATAGGGGGACGCGGTGGTGTGAATTGAACGTCCTCGGTTACTGGATTGCTTCTCCTCCCCAGAGAAGAAAGTCGAATGGTTAACGAGGGAAATTGATAGGTCCCGTTGCATCGCCAGTGGAATCTTAATTGCCCTCTGAATGGTCAAATGGAAACTTAATTGTGACTCCGATAGCAGCAGCTGCGATGTTTCTTTGGAGGAAGGGGGCCAATGTGTCAAGAACACTGCTTACCTTCATGAATGGATTAATATTGAAAAATTCAATTGAATCTTTGGGTATTTTGCTTAGCTGCATGCATGCATCAAATTTCCTTCCTGCTATTTAACTTAAATAGTTGATTTGTAGAGTAGCGTTTAATTCAACTGCATTCCAAGTTGATTTCTCACAAAAGGAAATGCTTTCTTTGTTATTAAACCATCCTGGTACTATTGAGTCTAGAGATGACTAGCTATTCTATGAATATTAGCTATTCTATGAATAACAATTTTGAATAGAGTCGTCATGTGGCATTGGAAATGTTTGCTATGAGGAATTAACTAACCCTCGGTGACATACCGTTAGCTATTGCATTTACGTTGCAGTCAACAATCAACAAACAGAGATAGCGTGAACTGGAGGTTATTTTCAAAATCTCGGAATCACTCACACAAATAAATAGTAAAAAAAATCATCAACAACTCAATGAAAATGTACCTTGCCTTAGAATTAAAATATTAACTCGAAGAATTGGTCCATTTGTTCAATTGTAGATGAAAATTCGCAGAAGAAACTATCGACGGACCAATATTTGGTCATAGTTCATAGTTTTAATTGGAATATTGTGAAATTGATTTTAAAAATTACGTTCCGAAATCATTTTGATCTGAATTTTCTATTTTGTTTGACTTATTTCATTTCAATTTCCTCGATTTTAACTCTCAAAGTAGTTCAATTGATGAAGAAGGAAATCAAGTCAAATTTATTGATCCGAGGCGATTCCCGTTCAAGGGCTTACTTTACGACTCTGCTTGCTCCCTCATTCGAAGTGTCGGCACAGAACAGGAGTTTATTTACTAATCTCTCTTGGCCAACTCGGGATCGCTCGACTCCCTCTATCGAGTCTCTGTCTTGCTTTTTTATGTCGTTAAAAGCAGAGTGCTCGAACGCTCTTCAATGATGGAAGAAAACTTGTGTTTTCGAGTGGAGACTCAGTAAATACTACCTTGATCAAAAATTTCCCGGAATTTATTCAGAAAATTAAAAATACAAGTTTAAATCTAAATCTATATTGTCCCCTTCAAAGTAATCCCCATCGACTGCAACACACTTATGCCAGCGCTTGATCCAATCCTCGAAACATTTTTTATATTCGGTTTTCGGTATGTCCATCAGTGCTTCCTGCGATTTTTCCATTACTTCCTCTCGGCTGCTAAAACGCGTTCCCCGTAATGGTTTTTTAACTCGATTGAACAGAAAGAAGTCACAGGGAGCCAAATCAGGTGAATTCGGTGGCTGTTGGATGGTATTTGTTGCATTTTTCGTCAAAAAATTACGAATAATGATAGCACTGTGCGACGGTGCGTTATCATGGTGCAAAATCCACGAGTTTTCTGCCCACATTTCTGGTCTCTTTCGGCGAATTGCTTCACGCAAACGTCTCATAACGCCCAAATAATACTCTTTGTTTACTGTCTGGCCTTCTGGCAAAAATTCATGATGCACTACACCGTTGTAATCCATGAAAACCGTCAGCATTGCCTTATTTTTTGACTGAAAACGACGTGGTTTTTTTGGTCTCGGCTCATTTGGTGAACGCCATTCACTTGCCTGATGTCTGGATTGCGTGTCGTACTCATAAACCCACGTCTCGTCTCCAGTAATGATCCTTTTGATGAATGTGGGATCGGATTCAGCCTCGCAAATCATGTCTTTTGCGACGTCAACACGGTCTCTTTTTTGCATGAAATTGAGGTCTTTTGGCATGCTACACGACGGAAACCCAAATCATTAACCACAATGTCTTGGGCGGATCCATAGGCAATGTTCAAGTCCTCCGCTATTTCTCTGATGGTTAATTTGCGGTTATTGACCAACATTTCTTTTACTTTATCAATTTTTTCACCGACTTTCGATGTCGATGGTCTGCCACTGCGTTCATCATCTTCGATTGACTCACGACCACTTCTGAACCGCTCGTGCCACTGGTAAACGACCGTTTTTTTTAGAGAATCGTTGCCGAAACACTTTTCCAACAATTCCAACGTCCGTGCGCCACTAAATCCGTTTTTTACGCAAAATTTAATACAAGTTCGTTGTTGCAAATTTAAATCCATTTCTGAAATTGTAAAAAATCGCCAACACACACAGAGATAGATGTACTCTTGACTACGTAACTTTTGCAAATGTCAAGTTATGACACTAAGATTTAAAGGGAATATCAACAACAGATGTACCAATTTAACAAAAAAAACAGAACTCAAATCGGAACGATGGGAGCGCCACACGGTGGTAATTCCGGGAACTTTTTGATCGAGGTAGTAGAACTGAGGTGCACAACCTTTTCCAACCCACGACCCAAGTGAAATTTTGTCTATTTTATTGCTTCGTGCAACTTTGCTCTTTGCCCATATCGGCTCGAGTAAATTGAATCTACAGTTTACAACAGTGACCCTGTATCCTGTATATGGAGGAGATAACTACATGTATCGTTTCAAAAATTGGGCTTTCTCAACTCGATGAACTCATTGTTTGTGAGCGAATCAAACGTATCCTGGATGTACCCATCTCACTGCTGGATCGAGATGATTTACAAATAAGCCAATCCACTATTTTATGCTAGCAGTTAGGAAAAAGCCGTTCCTGAAACACGCCATTTTGGAGATTTCCACATTTTTCGGGCTGCGTCCGCGTATGTCGTTTAAATGTACAACAGTTTCGCCAGCTATCCTGCTGGCGTCCTCAGGTCAAGGATGAAAAGAAGCTTGTTGTCCCGTCTTATATAGGAAAAATCCGGCGCCAATACCGGGAAATTTCTTGGCCAATCAGGGAACGTCCTCATATTTGCGCGGAATTATTCGTTTCCACGCACTGTGGAGTGGATATCCATCCTCTCTGTTAAAATTTTTGGCCTTTTAACGATTTCAATGGCCTCTCTGATTATTCTCTGGAAGTATTTTCCTTCTTTCGCTATTATTTTAGCGTCGTCGAAGAGAATAGAGTGTCCAGGTTCACTCCAGGCGTGCTCAGCGATGGCCGATGCTCTAAACTGTTTGGCCTTGGTTGCCCTCTGGTGTTCACTCATGCGTGTTTTCAGCGCTCTGCACGTTTCACCGATGTACCATTTGCCACAGGAGCATGGCACTTGGTACACGCCTTCTGATATTAACGGTGAAATTCCATCCTTGGGTCCGGGTAGGGTGTCAGCTATCTTGGTGACGCAGTTGAATCTGGTCACCACATCATGTTTCCTTAAAGCCCTCGCGATTCTTTCCGAAGTCCCTGCGATGAAGGGGATGGTGACGTAAGCCTTCGGACGTGGTCTGGAGTCTTCCTCTCTGTCAGGAACAGCGGTGGTTTGTCTCTTCTTTTCTTCCTTCTCGGCCCTTTTTTGGATCATATGAGCGCTGTATCCATTCCTTTGCAGGGCATTTGTCAAGTGTTTCTTCTCGTTGGCAATAGAATCGGAGTCACATATTTTATATGCTCGGTTGACAAGTGTGTCTACCAGTGAGGTCTTCTGACTGGGATGGTGGTGCGATGCAGCATTAAGGTAGCGGTCGGTGTGAGTAGGCTTCCTGTATACTCTGTGTCCAAGCCTCCCATTCCCTGTATTTCTCTTCACCATGACGTCCAAGAAGGGCAGTTGATGATCCTTTTCCACCTCCATAGTGAAGTGGATGGCTTGATGCTGTGAGTTCAGATGTTTCAGGAACTTTTTTAATTCTTCCTCTCCGTGTGACCAAATGACAAAAGTGTCGTCGACATATCTTAGCCACAGTGAGGGCCGCTTGTCGCAGGATTCCAGTGCTTTCTTTTCGAAGCTCTCCATGTAGAGGTTGGCCACAACCGGGGAGAGGGGTGAGCCCATCGCAGCTCCTTCCATCTGCTCGTAATGGTCACCATTCCATAGGAGGAAGGAATTGCGGAGGCAATGCTCCACCAATCCTGGAAAGTCCTTAGGGATTCCGCGGGAGGTGAGTTCCTTGATGATATTCAGCGATTCCTCAATAGGGACGCTGGTGAAAAGCGATTCAACATCGAAGCTGACCATGAGATCGTTGTCGTGGATGGTGATGTTTCTTATTGCGTCAATGAAATGCGTCGAGTTTTTTACGAAGCTGGGTGTCTGTCCGACGTGGTCCTGCAGAGACCGCGCCAAGTACTTGGCGAGTTGGTAAGTCGGAGCGTCAATCTGGCTCACAATCGGTCGGAGAGGTACATCCTTCTTGTGAATTTTGGGCAGGCCGTACAGTCTTGGTGGTTTCGGTGCAGTCGGAAGCAGGCGTCGTTGCTCTTCTTTTGGAATAAGCGATCGTTTAATGATAGCCCTTGTGCTTCTCTCCGTCTTGGCAGTCGGATCGCTTTTCAATTTCCTATAAGTCGGACTGCTGAGGATGAGCGATATTTTCCCTTCGTAATCCTCTCTATTTATCAGGACTGTTGCGTTGCCTTTGTCAGCTGGTAAAATGATTATACTCTCGTTGTCCCTTAGCTCCTTCAGTGCTCTCCTTTCTTTGCCGATGGTGTTTGATCTTGGTGGTTTTGCGCCATGGAGGATACGTGCGACATCTTCTCGGATTTCGTCGGCGGCCGCCTTCGGAAGTCTCCGGATCGATGACTCTACCTCCGCGATGATCTTCTCAAGTGGTATCGTCCTTGGGGTCAAAGCGAAGTTCAGAGCATCGGCCATCGCTGAGCACGCCTGGAGTGAACCTGGACACTCTATTCTCTTCGACGACGCTAAAATAATAGCGAAAGAAGGAAAATACTTCCAGAGAATAATCAGAGAGGCCATTGAAATCGTTAAAAGGCCAAAAAATTTTAACAGAGAGGATGGATATCCACTCCACAGTGCGTGGAAACGAATAATTCCGCGCAAATATGAGGACGTTCCCTGATTGGCCAATAAATTTCCCGGTATTGGCGCCGGATTTTTCCTATATAAGACGGGACAACAAGCTTCTTTTCATCCTTGACCTGAGGACGCCAGCAGGATAGCTGGCGAAACTGTTGTACATTTAAACGACATACGCGGACGCAGCCCGAAAAATGTGGAAATCACCTACTCATCGCCGCGGAAACCTTCGAACGAACGCCATTTTGGATTTTACTAGAAGCCGTTCCCGATACAGGACTGGTTTTCCTGAGTTTGGCCGGATATTGTTATTTTTAGTCGAATAAGGGAGCTGTAGTATTGGGCACAGCCATGCGTTGCGGCCAGCAGTTTCAAAGTCTCGCCATGACAGAACTAAAGAGTACTACCGGGTGACTGCAGTCAAACCTCAGATAAAAGTTCTTGCGTGTAAATTTGGTGAGTTGGGATCAACCTAACCCTGAACCAGGGGAATAGGTTTCGGAGAAACGTTATTTAATCTTGTTAATGGTATTCTACCGTATGAGAGGAAAACAGTTGACAAACGATTCATTTCTTGGCCTCTCCGAGCAAAACACAGCCTGCCCCCCACACTAAAATGAACCGTTCTTCAATTCCGCATACTTCCTTCGTCCCGTCCAACATCCTATTCCAACTCCTTCCCGGCCTGCCTAATCTCCTCCCCTCCATCACAGTCTTCAACGTCCCATTACCACTCAAAACGCTCCCAATCCATCTTTACTGCCTCCTTTGGATTTCCCCCAGCTATTCTCACTCCTCCCCCGCCATGTTTGGCACTTCCTCGTTTGTTTTCCATTGCATATCACCCTTTATATCCTTCTCCACACCCAATATGTATCGAATCTACTCAATCAAAATCGATGCGCACATTTCATAGGGCCTCTGAGAAGGCTGGTTGAAATGTCGAGTAATGCTGTGGCGATGCTATTGAAGTTCATTTAATCCCTCTGACTTCATCTACATCTACAATTACCTCATACCCGGCGAGCCGCCGCAAGGGCGTGTGGCGGGGGGTGTTAGGGGACCCCCATTAATTAAGAAAAAACCGCATGCAAAAGCCATAAATTTATACAATCCACAAACATAACATGGTATACATTCATGCAAAAACCCTTACAACCCACACACATGCAAACACATTAATCCCAAATATTTAACTTAATCGTCTGTAGGTGTCACTGAACCCTCTATTTCATAAACAATGTCCATCTCGCCTCTTCCTTTGTTCCAACATTTCAAATCTTCGCATTTTTCTATGTTAAGCACTAATCCCCATTCCTTGCACCAATCTGATATTGTGTCCAAGTCTCTAGAGAGTAGCTCGTGATCTAGTAGACTCCTAATTTCCCTGTATGCCACCGTGTCGTCGGCAAATAATCTGAGATTGCTACCAACGTGTGTGCGTAAATCATTAATGTATATTAAGAATAGAAGCGGCCCTATTACACTTCCCTGGGGGACGCCCGAAGTTACGTCTATTTTAAGATTTATTTCTTTGTTAAAACGATTCGAATTGAAGAATCATAGAACGTGAATTAATTGTGGATAGATAGATAGCTGTGTTTATTTTGGATCGAGATTGAGACTATGGAGTCGTATCTTCTACCACCTAACCCCTATTATGCCAAAAAATTAAATTTTGCTAATGCCCACATTCCTTTTTATCCGGATCCTGGAAACGCGGATATTAATATATCTCATTATGATTATTATGTTAAATAGTTAAACCATAAATGCTTCAAACTAACCTACATGCATTGTATTTTTTCAGTGCCCACAATAACATTTTTTTCAAGTAAAAAAATTGCTCGATAAGTATTAAAGAACAATTCCAAAGAGAGCACTTCTCGACTCTGATCAGGACTGATAAAGATTGGCCTGAAGGCAGTGTGCTGATAGCAATGGCGTGTTTTATCCCACTAGCAGCGATATCCCTGTTTGATCGCAATGGTGTTGTAGGCCGTCTTAATCATTCAGCACAGCGAAAGTGCCTAATTTCGCATGCGTGCGTAATTAAGCACTTTCATTATGCATAAGTGCGTAGCTTTCTCGAGGGTTATTTCTATTTCCAGTCTAAGAGTCGCTGCCCAATTTTTTAATTTTTATACACCAGATCACGTGATTATACCTCCCGATGGATGATCGTTGTTTCCTATCTCCCTTGAAGAGTGGAATCTTGGAGCTGATTTCTATTGTGCAGTCGGAAATTTCCAATTTTGAAAATTGATCCGCAAACCGTTTACTCCCTCGGGCTGAAAGCGTGGAACAGTCCGCAGGAGGTGAAGAAAACCCCTTTGGCTGACCGAAGCCTTCCTTATTCGTAGGACTCTCTCTCTCTCTTCCTCGGGAGATAGCGTGTGAGTTTTCGCAGCTCTGGTCCGCCGCAAATCTGGAGGAAGCGTCGAGTGGTCCGAGGGCTCATCCCTGTGCGCGCGGGATTCCAGTATCACTCATGTCAGGAGTACTCATTTTGGTATTCCACGCGGAATATTGGGGACCTTCTTAGTATTCTTAGAGTTTTACTGACTTTGAGAAATAATCCCCACCGCACCCAAATGAGAGAAGTTATCGGTCAATTGAAAGCTAATAAAGAGCTCAAATTCAATCGTTCGCTTTAAATATTGCTTTCAAAAAAACTAAAAATTATTTTGCATTTAAAATTATATTTTGGGGCTCGACTTTTATGACTCCTCCCGAATTTTTTTCACTTTATTTTAATACAAGAGCATTTACAGATTCCCGTAATTTAAACTCGGTAAGATCTTAATTAAACTCGCGTTGCAAAATACTTATATTTTGTGAAAAATCGATTTTTTTCTGTGAAAAGCTTTATAAGCCCTAAAAAACATTACAAGTTTCATGATATAATACAGATTCTAGTTATGAGGAGATAACACTTCATTGTTGGTTTTTATTTTACTTGAATTAAATTCGCATTAAAAAACCTGTTAGTTTCTGGAAAGTAAGCTAATTTACCATCGACGATTCCAGCTCGCACGTGTTTTCTAGGCAAATTCAGACCACGGCGCCATCCAGCATTAAAATATCCTGTACAGGGTTCTCGTGTATGCATCATGTGCGTATGTATTGCTTGTAGGCCCTTTAATAGGTTGCTCGTAGGGCATTCTAAAGAGTTTGATTGTATATTTTTAATCCCAAGTTTATAGATGGATAGATGTATCGATAGAGGTCTGTATTTGGGCGAAATTGAGACCTAATGGTCCCTTCTTCCATTCAACCCATCGTCGTATACATATTATATTAGGCATTAAACTTATAGTTACATTCAAATGTAAACATAGATACTTATACACTCAAATTCATTGTGCACAAATCAGCACATTGAAAAGAAAAGGAAAAAAATATATACATCCATATCCATGTATGTTTGCATACATACACGTATGAATTAAGTATACACCTAAACCTACTCAAAGTAAATGACAGTGAAGAAAGAGAACAATAAAATAAGGAAAGTCTAAGCAAAGAATGAGGTTTGTGGGAAAAGCTAGGGAGAGCGTGGCATTGCTCACCTAGTAAATACCCACGCAGGAAAAACACCCACGAAGAGAAGGGGGGTGTGAAAAACCTGAGAAAACCCTATTAATTAGAGGAAAGATACATGTACATTGTAACAATCATTTATGCATGGTATACCAATTATTGGGTCGCGGTAGTCCAGTGAGTAGAGCGTTGGACTACTGACCGGAGGGTCCCGGGTTCGATTCCCGGGCAAGGCACTCTGGGCACCTGCAGCTCCACCCAAGCTAAGTGATTTTTCAGGTACCAGTTCTTCCTGGGAAACCATAACCAGCACAGGGAAAGGAACTGGCCCCCCTACCCTGGTGTGTGAATTTCACACGCCGTATTGGGCTTAGTACTGGGTGAACTCTACCATAGCCTACCAAACCGACCTTCGGGTTGTTTACTGTGTTTACGGTTATACAAATTATTAAGTTACTGAAATTGAAATTAAATTAATTATAATGACCACGCATGAGGAGTAATGAGAAACATAACATTAACTAAAAATAATGATGCCAAAGCGTACTGCTTGAGATGACGAAAGAAAAAGTAGAAACAGTGATCTGTACAGCAGCTGAGTGGAATGTGGAAGGATGTGCTGGTTAAGTTTTTTAATACCTGAGGAAAATGAACTTGTGAAGTGCTCTCTCAAATGTTGTTGTGGACGGAGAGAGTTCCACAGACGGCATGCTGTAACATGAAAATATTTTGTATAGATTTCCGTGCGATGGTGTGGGACAAAGACGTTTTATTAGTACCCCTAGTAATCAGTTTGACGTCGAAGAAACGATGGAGACATAATTTTGTCGGGCGAGGCATTCTTCTTGTGCTATCTGGGGTATATTTCTGCCCTTGCGTGAGTTCGGAATTACGTAAAATATGAAGCTTATTAATACCATTTAATTTGAGAAAAACGGATGGCGCATACCAAACGAAGATCTCTCGGCTGACCATAACTGGAAACGCCTCCTCCGACGTGCCTTAGAATTTTCGATCTCTCAAGACTCACCCAGCGTGTCCATTAAGTCATACTGGTTTGCAAATGAACGCTTATGTAGAGTTGATTAACATTTATACGCGGCGAATAAAAAAAGTATCGCATTAATACCAGGTCATCAAAGGAAAGCATCGACGCAAACGTAACGGAAAACCCGCTCGTCGACAAATGACGGTAACCTTATGCTCGTAATTTCGCATTTCCGTTACCATGGTAGTGGATACCTATTATTTTCTTTTAAAACTTTTAAATTCGTGGAATTCAATTTTATTTTTCCCTTTGCTGCTTCAGGGGCGTTCATTTTGCCATGGGCCCGCTTTATCCACGTTTGCCTGGTTCCAGCAGTGGAGTATCAATGTTCAGTTGCCCGAGGCGATCCTTCGCATTCTAAAGACAAACGACCAAATTAATGGTTGGATTGGGGGGCGAATGAATTTGTAAACCCTTCCAGGTCCAATCTTGAGTTTCATCCTCGAAATCCAGGGCATTCCACCACTATCATTTAATTATGGAGTTAATTGTTCGGTTGTAATGATTGCGGATTGAGCACCCCTTAAATGCATAGGTGCGCGGGTATTTCCCATCCGCGCTCAACATCCGTGCGAAATAAAAAAAAGAGAGTTCTCGCGGGCGAACTTTTTTTGGGACTGCGCTACTTTCCCATCTTGACGCATTTTTTTTAGTGATTTGGGGGGGGGGGACGGATGTATTTATCCGGCGTAATCGGCATCGAATAACCCGAGTTTTAAGTTTCTAATCATCCTGTAGTCGCTGGTGCCATCTCGACCCACTTCAACTTAGCGATTCAAGCGGACCCGAATCCCCACTTCTCCCGCATTCGGACAAATGCCCTCCCCTGATTATCATCGCATTCGCACCTGCTTCCCCGGAATCCTCTCTTCATCTCCGCGCGTCAGTTCTCCCTTGTTCCCCCCCTCCCTCACCCTTAATATCCCTCATCGAGACTTACTGCGGCCGGCTATCCAAAAAGTCGACCGTCTTCGACGAGTGAGTGATTTACATCGACACCCGTTAATCCGCGGCCTTCCGATGACAGTTCGTCGCTGGCTGACGTACGGGGAGGAATGGTTCGCGGAGGCTGGCGAGAAGGGGGGGGGGGAGTCCTTCGGGATATGTGTGCGCCAAGTGGAACGACGTGGAGCACGTGGCCGAGTGTGGCATGGAGATGCAGAAGCGATTGAATTAGGGATTGGACTCCGGTGGAATCACCAAAGAGTCCCGAGGTGGAAGTCTGTCGGAGGCACCCGTGGGAAAGAATTGAAAAACTCGTTGGAAATGAAAAATTAGTATAATGCGAGTGTGGGCTGAAAAATGATGCCCACACATGCTTGTATAGTGCGAACAAAAACAAATAATAAGTTCATGCAAAAAGTACATTGAAGTACAATTCTTAAGTTTCTAAATCATATGTTTTTATTTTCCAACGTAGTCACTGTATTAAGGCTAACACATTTCTCCCAACGTGTAACGAGTTATTTCATTCCGTCACTCAAAAACTCTTCCGACTTTTCTCGAATCCAGGACTTGACAGTTGCCTTCACCTCATCGTCCGAGGTGTAATGATTACCCTTGAGGTGTCTCTTGAGTTGAGGAAAAAAAGAAAAATCCCAAGGCGCAAGATCGGAGGAATAAGGAGGGTGTGGAATCGGTTCAAATTTCAGGTTTCGCAGAGCCTCTCCAGTCGCGCGCGAGGTGTGTGGACGAGCGTTTTCATGTTTCAAGATTATTGGCGCCAGGCTGCCTTTAACGCGACAAACGTCTTCCTTGGAATTCCAATATGGTTTGCGATACGCTTTTGAGTGATTCGCCGGTCATTTTGAATTTAATCTCCGACGAGTTTGCGATGTTTATCGTCCGTGGCAGTGATTGGATGTCCGCTGCGTGTGTCATCAACAATTATGGCTTTTCCAGGCTCGCAACCACGAAATTCTACTACCCATCGATTTACAGTAGACCTATCAACAGTATCGTCACCATAAACAGCCTTTAAACTACGATGACTCTCAGGAGGAGTCACTTTTTCAGCAGTTAAAAATTGGATAACAGCACGCTGTTTAACTCGCGTTGACATAGCACTAGAACACGTCTCCATACTTCCGCTTCTCGAAATACACTCGATGAATGAAACGACCTCAAACCTGCGTATGCGTGTTGAGGGAAAATGTTGCTTCCTTATGCCACCAGGAGTGCTTCTGAAGGTCATTTCGTTTGTGGCTACAAGCATGTGTGCGTTAGTTTTCAGGCCACCCTGGTAATATCGCCCGGCGAAACAGAAGGTGGTTATACTTGGCGATACCGGATGTAGACGCGAGTTGAATATCGGCGTCTGCCTAGACATTTGCAACTCCGACATTTATGCTTCGATAAGGAGCCGACGTTGCGCTGATGTCTAGTGGTGACATCAATAAGGCGATGCCACCACACCCCTACTCGTCGTGGCCACGAAAGAAGGAATAGCAGGCGTGAAGAATTACGGAGGAGGTTAAAGAGCAGCGGAAAATGTCCAAGTGAATACGAAGAGGAGTCGATGCTCGAGATTCCAAGTCTGAATATCCTCGATCTGGTTGTCGACCATCACGTCAGAGCTGCAGTGTGGCGCTGGCACGCCATAATTAGTCGCGGAATACTATTGCACTCCATTGAAACTCGTACGCGCGTTAGATAAAGACAGTGTCTTTGACTGATCCTCATATTTCGCGTTGCGGAATACCAAGTGATGCGAATCCACGAACCATTAGAGCTTGTTTTTCCGAGGCCAAGCTGTGACGCGGAGAAAAAAACACCTTATGGGTCATTTATTGCTTTGACGAGTACAAAAAGACCTGACAATAGTGGAACCAATCGGACTCGGAAAAATTACTTAAGTACCGCAGTGCTGTAGAAACACCACACCGGAAGTCCCGTTTGGCCATGGTTGGGCAAAGCCTCCGTCAATCCCCGCAAGTGACGTTCTGATCGCGAAAGTGTAGCGAACCTCAATCTTACCATTTTGGGATTGTTCCAACAACTTTACTAGACGGATTTGGATATAAATAAATTGAGGAATGGTTGAAAAAATGGAAAATCTAATTGAGGTTTCAGATATACGCATGTTAACTACACTTAACGCTCCGTCCATCGACACACTCCGTCCATAATCACGTAATCTACAATTTCATGTACCGTACAAAATCATGCATCATTAACTTTTACAGTACAACTTCTCACGCCGTCCACATCGCGTACGGAACTATATTTTAATAAATAAAATAGTATAATAATCACTGATCAATAAAGTTAATCACTCAGTGGCTGCTTTACACTTATTCTTAAACTCCTAAAATTGGATGGAAAGGGCTCAAACAAACCTCCAGGTAGCTGGTTCCATTCAACAATAGTCCCGTTTAAAAAAGAGTAATTTTTTCCTATTTGTTTTTTGCGTTCTTATTTTTATTTTGAAACTTTGGTCGTTCTTTCCCATTAAGTGTGGTATTTCTATCTCTTTCCATAAATCTTCCCACACTTCGTCATTTTTAACAATTCTATACATCGCGCCTAACCTGCTCCTTTTCCATCTATTTTTCAAACTCTCCCATTTCAGTGTATCTAACATTTCTGTGACACTTTCTGTTCTTTTTTACCTTCCGAGTACATATC
Organism: Hetaerina americana; assembly: GCF_022747635.1. Lineage (NCBI taxonomy): Eukaryota > Metazoa > Arthropoda > Insecta > Odonata > Calopterygidae > Hetaerina > Hetaerina americana. Next base: position 108,943,046 of record NW_027286763.1, read on the forward strand.
TTGCTGCCTTTCTTTGAACTTTTTCTATCTTTTTAATGTGTCCCACCTAATATGGATCCCATACTATGGAGGAGTATTCTAGGATAGGGATAACCAGTACCTTATATGCTTTTTCTTTTGTGGCAACGCTACTTCCTTTTAAATTTCTCATTACCCGATGAAGTACTTTAAATGCCTTTCGTGACAAATTATCTACTTGGACTCCCCACCCAAGATCCCTAGTTAAATAAATGCCTAAATATTTGCATTGACTGGTACATGGGATTCTTTCTCCAAAGAGAGTGTACATTTCCTTTTCTGCATTCTTTTTATTTGAAAAATTTACATGCTTACTTTTACTTATATTAATGCCCATTTTATTAATTGTTATCCAGTCCATGGAATATATATTTTTCCCATTATGGGCACTTTAATATGTGTCTGGGCAGAGTAAGTGTGAATAGTATTGCACCGACGGAAACATTCCGTTGGCATGCCAATAAAACTGGGATAAGTAGGCTCGAGATTGTTGACAGTTACCAACGCCCTCGTCGGATAGGACAAGTCTCTCCGATTGACTGGGAGAATGCCTCCTGGTGCACACTCCATTCCACTTCGGCTAGTGATGAGATTTTTCTGAATAGATTTTACGGTGCGGAAGGACCCCAAAGTACATGTTGTGGAGCACCCTAATAAAAAAAATATTCAGCGCCACCATCAAAAGTACGGAACCATATTTGGATGCTGTTTTTTTTTCCTTCGCTCATCTTCTGCGCGTAATCGGGAAATTAAATTTAATTTTAATTTCACTCTCGCCGGGTTTATTTTCTCGGTCACAGCTATAAGATATAGAAGTAATGACTCAGTCATTACTTCTATATCTTCAGAGGAAGACGAATTGTTTCCGTCGAAATATCAAGAAAATGCGTGTGAGTGTTCCTTTTTTTGTGTTTCTATATTGTGTGTTACTGTTTATTGTACTATTCGGCACTTCCGTGTTACGTCTACGAAAGCATATATATATATATATATATATATATATATATATATATATATATGCTTTCGTAGAGTTTGAGTATATATATATATATATATATACTCAAATATACAGAAACAGATATAAGGAAAAGGGATAGGAACACATATAAAGGACGAACACAATAGAGGTGGGGAAGGCGGAATCGAACGGATCACAAGAGTAAAAATATTTCCTCAACCGGGACTCGAACACCGGATCTTTCCACTTGCCGGGCGGATGCTCTTAACCACTTGAGCTATCGAGGATAGTCAATTTACCCTGAGATCCGTGGGTCTAATATGTCGCCAAGCGCCCCGATTCTTTCAGCCAAGAGATGGCGTCAGGGGGCAGTTTCACCCATTTACTCTTGTGATCCGTTCGATTCCGCCTTCCCCACCTCTATTGTGTTCGTCCTTTATATGTGTTCCTATCCCTTTTCCTTATATCTGTTTCTGTATATTTGAGTATTTATTCGCCGTTTGGCGGGATTTCGTGTTTGAATGTGTATTTGGCCAATGTGGCTCATCTCTTTCTTCTGGCTATGCGTGCCACGAAACGCACTGTTCCTTTCCTGTATGATGTTGTATGAATTCTAACCCACTGTCCCTTCCTTTCCTTGTGTATTGTCTATTTCTCCTTTGGTGGGTGAAACTGCCCCCTGACGCCATCTCTCGCCGTTTGGCGGGATTTCGTGTTTGAATGTGTATATATATATATATATATATATATATATATATATATATATATATATATATATATATATATAAACTATACGCACAGTAATCAACCCGAAGGTCGGTTGGGTAGGTGACGGCAGTCAAGCCCGATGGCGTGTGAAATTCGCTCACTATCAGGGTAAGGGGGGCAGTTCCTTTCCCTGTGCCGGTTATGGTTTCCCAGGAAAATCTGGTAACCGAAAAATCACACAGCTTGGGTGGAGCTGCAGGTGCCCAGAGAGGATTGCCCGGAAGTCGAACCCGGGCCCACATATTAAGGGCGAACACAGGAGAGGTGAGGAAGGCGGAATCGAGCAGACCACAAGCGCAAAAATATTTCCTTGACCGGGACTTGAACACCGGATCTTTCGACTTGCAAGGCCGATGGCCTTACCACTTGAGCTATCGATGAAAAGTGATTTGCACTGAGATCTGCGGGGGTTTTAAATAGACCACACACTAGAGGAAAGAACAGTGGGAAAGCAATCGTATAACTTCATAAAGGATAGGAACAGTGCGTTTCGTGGCACGCATAGCCAGAAGAAGGAGACGAGCCACATTGGCCAAAATGGGTTTTCGATAGTGAGAGGAGCATCGTTCCTAAAACTCCGTGAGAAATCTGTGGGTGGTGGTGGTGATGTATTTTGGGCGTCTCCTCGGGAACATCTGTTGCATTGTCGTGCCGCTCAATATCCAGAACGTGTTGTCTCGTCTCCACGATCCTTGTAGTCGTTCCGTGGAGCGATTTTAGAAATCAACTCTTTTTTTCCTGATTTAATACATTTCCGCTTTCCGATTCAAGAATTTTCTTATGCGGTCATCACTTTCAGATTGGGCTAGGTTTATAAACAATGCAGTTGGTTAGTTACGTGGCGCGATTGGGTAGCCGTCATGATATATATTTTTTCCCTATCGAAATTGACGTTTCCGTTGAAAAGGGAAAAGTGGCCGGCCGATGGCACGGCACTGGAATGGGTGTCGGGAGGGAGGGAGGCGTCGAGGGAGCAACGGTGGTCCTTCCGTTTCCCACCTCATCATTCCTTTTCCCACGGTGAATCGTTAACGGTATAACATATGTATATTCGGTGATGACGAACAAAAAATGGATGAAAATTGAAGTCACTCTCACGTGGACGGGCGGAAGCCCACTCGAGTCACATCGGCGCGTCGAATCGTAGGCAGGAGGGTAGGTTTTGACGGGAGGGTGAGGGGGGGGGGATGGGCTTTCCTTGGATTCGACGAGTGGTTTCCGGGTCGCACAGCTGGTCGGTTGATGGGCTCACGGTTTTAGGTTCGACGGGTGGGCGCGTGTTGTAGCGGGCAGCGAAGGTACCGAAGGGGGGAGGAGGGATGAGAGAAAAAAGGAAAGAAACGCCTCGCCTCCTCCACCGGCGTTGAGTGGGACACCGTTATGGCGACCCAAGAATGGACTCCCTCCCTCCTACACCCGACAGACGCGTCCCCAGTCTTTCTCCTCCCCTCCACTCCAACCTCCTCTTCCTCATCCTGATATCCTGAGCGGCGCTTACCCAGGGTGAATGTAGGAAAAAAAAATTATGCGCGAGGTTTGTCCAATAAATACGCGAACTGAGGCCATGAAAAACTTTATTTTGCAAAATTTAGTCTACATCAATTTTTTCCCCTTCAAAGTACTCTCCATTCGTTGCTATGCCTTGTTATTCCATCTTCTTTTCATACACTGTTCAAAGCACCCTTGGAAGTCGTCGGCAGTTGGGCTTTTTAGCTTTCTTGTCGTTTCTTGCTTTATTGTGTCTTCCACGTCTTCCCAGTGATATCCCCTCATCACATTTTTGCATTTTGGGAATGGGAAACAGTCGCATGGGGGCTCGAGATCTGGCGAATAAGGAGGATGATCATGGGTCAAGGCGACCGAATCATTTTGCCAGAAACTGGCGAACAATCAATGCTGCAAGTGTGCACTGTTGATTTTCCTAAATTCAGTTCATCAGCTATCATTCGGACAGTTTTTCGACCATCGGTAAAGACAAGGGGGACAACACGATCAATGTTGTCGTCAACACAGGTGGTTGAAGGTCGTCCCGGCCTTGCATCATCCGTGGCGTCTTGTCGGCCATCTTTAAAACGCTTAATCCATCGAAAACGGATGTTTTCTTCAGAGCATTATCACCCATTAAACAACAACAATTCGGTAACTTGTACTTGTTTGTTTGTTAGTTTCTTGATAACTTTTCCACAGTCCACCAAAAAAATTGATGCTAATTCGTTGCTCCGTGATTTCTTCAATTTCCATTTTCGACAAACAGTAAAGGCTAGGACAAAAGAAACTAACATAACTGGCACCATACGTACAGCTCGACGATCCGCCAACAACACAGACGGCTCATTGAGTCTCAGGCAACCTGCGCCGCTAGTGGGCGGGGCTATAGTTCGCGTCATGACCGCCAGATTGTACCAGTTTGCGTATTTGTTGCGCATACCACGTATTTGCATATTTATTCACCAATACCACGCCATCCAGATGGTGTCCATCACTAGTTTGTTTGCCCGTGCATCTTTGCCCTTTCTCGTCAGATCGAAGCGATTGCCGTCAATCCAGGTAAGTACCAATGTATAAAAATAAATTTCTATCTTTTCAGTGAACAATTATCATCTAATATTTTGCAATAGTTTGCAATAAAATCGTCTCCCCATGCACCAAGTGTGCATTATACAATGCAATTATCGTACGAGCTCGTATTAACCCCGAATGAAACTTTATTGTATTCGTGTTCGATATATCCGTAAAACAAGCCTGTTTTTCTTTTCATTATTCGTTATATTATTTAGATAAAAAGTTTGCTGGCATTATGTTATCTTATTCAGGTACATTTGAATCATGTTTACTTTTTATCTTTTTTTTGCATAAGTAAAAATAAAATTCACGATGAACGAGGTAGCATTGTGATTGCCGGACGACCTCTCCCAGGTTTCCACGACGGAGTTTCTGTTCTCGCTCGAGGAAGGCGCAGGTATGATGTGCAGGCAGACACACGCATCTCCTGCCTGCTTGCGCCCCCCCCCACCCACCCCCCCCTTCATTTCACTCGCGTTCCCTTTCCGACGGCCGTCAAGTCACGCTTCCCCCGTCACGGAGCCTCTCGCGGAGTCACGTCCTCACTACGGACCCCACGTCCGGACTTCGGTGTGGCACACTTCGTCATCGTGCGTGGAGTCTGCTCGATGCAGGGCAGTGGCTCGCGGAATCGTTTTGCCACCAACCTACCTCTCCTCCGGCGACGGGCGTAATCGAATCGATTTGTGCGACGGTCGAAATTAATTCGAGGCTGTCGACCGCTTCTCGTGGGTGGGTGTGTGTGTGGGCTGACGGGTGGCGTTGAACAGTTATCCCACCGGGCCGAAATTTAATCCTCGGACAACGAAGGAATTTTTACGGGATTTTCCTCTCTCTCCCCCCCCCCCCGCCTTACCCCATCCCCTACCCCACCCTTCCCCCTTCGACGCCGCTCCCCGTGCATACGCTGGATTTTATGGTGGAGTGGGACTTGTCTCCCTTTCTGTTTGAATTCTTTGGTAAAAAAAAGGGTTTATTTCGCGGAAATGTTGGCCGTCATAATCCACTACCTCTTAATTATCTCAAAAATGGCGTGCGAATTACACGAACCGTTAGACTCAATGCGAAGTGAACACTCCTTTCTTATCGAACCAACTGACGACGGGCTCAAATTACTCTTGCTTATTCAGAGAAACTGCGGGAGATGCCGCAAGAGTAACTTTTGACGGAGTCGTCCGCTATTATGCATTACATTGCTGCAATTTCCGAGTGTTAAAATTATTGACATGGATTCGAGCCCGTATCCCTTGATATCAGGCCAAGTGCTTTAGCCAGATCAGTAACCGAGGCGTCCTTTTACGTTCCGAAATTTTGGGGGCTTTTTAAAGGGACGAGATGTTGTGACGAAATGCCGTACGTACAATGTCACAGGCATTCGTAGTCGTGCGCGACGCGCACTTGATCTGGTTCCAAAATTAAGCTTACCTCATGAGGAACTTACATACATGCATGCACTTGCAAAATAACAAAGCTCCTTGATCCTTTGATTACAATTTCCCAGTAAACCGTGATGTTGAATCCAAAAGTTGCGTCGAATGACGTCATTACGCGTTGTGTTCTGTGTTATTTGGAAAAATGTATTCGGAGTTGACTCCGTAGAAAGTTGAATATCAGTTATGATTTTTTTTAATGCTTCTGAAAAATTGCTCATACTATTACATACTCTCAGTAATTCACGTGGATTGAATAATAATAACTACTCTAATCCTCGAATAATAGTCATTCGAAACGACGTAATTCTTCGATGAGTAACATCTTGAGATGAAGGAAAAAGGGAACGGCTGAGAGTTTTCGAGTGATGATGAATATCGGAAAGGTTAAGCAACATGACGTAAGATCGACTTCAGACGTCATTTAATTGACCATTTTCATTTTATATGGAAAAAAGATTGTACCGTCCTCATTATGACTCGATTTAAACCGCACTACGCCTTTCAACGCTTTATACTTTAGCTTTGCAACCGTTAGCACTTCCCTCACGCCGTCTCCTGGTCAAAGGATCGGGGAACTTGGTTGCATAAACCCCCTGCAGATTTCAGCGTAAATTACGTTTCCTCGATAGCTCAAAAAGGTTAGGGCATATGCCCGACAAATCGAAAGATCCTTTGTTCGAGTCCCGGTCTAGGAAATATTTTTGCGCTTGTGGTCTGTGTCTTCCCCACCTTTCTTGTGCTCGCCCTTTATATGTTCCTTCTCCCTTTTCCTCTTATCTATTTCCGTGTAAATGAATATTTGTTCGCCATATGGCGGGTTTTCGTGCGTGAATGTGGGGGTTTATACTATATACTACTTATGTGAAAGCCTCACGAATGTGAATAATAATGTATGAAGTTAGAAGAGTTCTGTCCTTCTCTTCTTTGAGAGAGGTGGCGTGGACCACCGAAAATTCGAAACCTAGTGAGTCCCTTTTCTTTTTTGTGTGTTTCTGTGTATTTCTTTTTCCCCACTAGTGCTAACTTCATATGCATTATATATATAACAAATATGTGACAAATATAAATAACAAATTGTGAGTGTCCTTTCTTTGTGTCTCTATATTCTAAAAATCTACATCTGTGTTTTTATATATTTGTGTATATATATATATATATATATATATATATTCAATTTCTGAGGGATATGCTATATATCCATGCATATATTTCATTGTCCTTTCCCCGTCCCCGCACAGTATTCTAATAGATGCCCTTTCAAAGTTCAAGGTCACGCGAGAGTGCCATGAGAATAGTTTTCTATTGTTAGTTTCTCTCAGCCGTTTTTGCTTGCAAAAACTTTATTTTTACCTCAACGTCCGTCGCAGCCATTCATTGTTCTTGTATCTTGCCCAGTACGAATCTTGGATTGATTTGAGAGGCCTCTCCCAGAAGCACTGCCCCCTCCCGAATTCAAATGTTTTACATTCACTCCGAGTCCCGAAACTCAGCTCCGCATTAATCATCGGTGGGTGACCGCATTGTCTCGGCGTGGGGCCATTGCGGAAGAGCTTCATTTGGCGGCGTGAAGCGAAACATTTGCACAGAACCGTATTCGTGGGAACCGGTTTCCCCGTTTCACCTGTATCCATTTACTCGGGCGTAAGTGACCAATGTTTTCACATCGCTTAGTCGCGCTGCATTGCGTTTCTTATGTCAGAGGCTGCTTTAAAAATCAAGGTCATCGGTTGACGGGTGGGTGGGGTGTGGGGTTGAGAAGAGAAACCCGGCGGCCACTTGCCCGCTCTCTCGCCGCTGGCCACGCGATCCTGTCTAACCTGTCTCCTTCAAAGGGTATTTTTCTGGGCACACATGCGTGAACCTGCATCACGTCTCTCTCTCTTTTTCCTGCCTGGTGCGTGATCGAGGTGAGTGCAGGGTGCTTCCTCGCGTGGGCGTCTTAGAGGGCGCGGGGGGGGGGGGAAATAGGCGAGGCTCCTCGAAGCGTGGGCGGGCGAGAGGGCGGATATGTGTTTGTTTCCCGGCGGCATTCCGGCCCTGAATCTTTGTGCCATGTGGAGGATGAGGAACCTTTTGTGGGTAGTTGCACCAAACACACGCACGACGTCACTTGGATGGAAATTCTCGAAATCGTGGGATAAGTCACGTATTTAAGACTGAATCTCTTTAACGATCTGTTTTCCGAAGACGTTCTGAAAATTTAAAAAAAAAAACCAATTACTTTAGAAGACTTGATCATTCATTCATTCAATATGATGGAAATAGACTGTGAAATGGTTAGGATTAAGTGGTCGTTTTTTCCGAAAACAATTGGAGACTGTGACATGTATTCGATGTTTTTAGTCCCTTTATCCAATCGAACTCTCTCTCTCTCTCTCAATTGAATATTTTTCTCTTCGGTCTCCATTAAAGCTGATGGGGAGACCTCTTGCTAACTATCCTTGTTCCATTTTTCAAATGTTTCATCTCTTCTCCCTCTCGCAGTTGCCTTTATTTTCGTCAAATCGTTCGCGCTTTTTCCCTTACATTGACACATACTTGTGTGCAATCAACGAGTGACTTCAACTATTGCCTTCAGTATGCAAGAAAAATATGCCCGTCTTTTTCTTCCGGATATTGATTAATTAATAATTGCTTTATTTCGTTTTCATGGGTACTCCTTCGTACGGAAGTTGTCATTAAAGAGAAACTATTATCCAAAATGCGTGTCATCTGCCTCTCTCTCTCTCCGTGGTAAAGGGGGGGGGGTGAGGACGCCTGACCCCCCCCCCCTTGTCTACAGCGGTGTTTCCCATTCCCCTGCGTGTGATTAAAGGGGTGGGGATCATGAGTTGCATGTCCATGTAATAGTAATATGTAAGATTTTCCCCTTCTTACTTACTTTTTAATTCTGCATGACCTGTCTTGTTTTGGTGGAGGCCTGTCTTATAAATGGTTAAGGTTCATTTTTATACCCATTTTTCGAATGACAAATTACTAATTAATTAGGTGAATTAAACCTTGTTTTTAATTAAGTCTTCCTCGTGCATGTATGCAAATTTACACATCATTTGATAGTTTTTAAACGAATAATTTGTCCCATATACCTCCCTCTTCCATATCCTCCCTTATCGCCCACCCTTCCCACCCCCGGCCACGCATATTTTTGGTGGATCGCTGGTTATTTGTGTCGATAACAGTTCCAATTCACTTTCACCACTTTTATGCCATGAAATGTGTTTTTTGGTCTGTTCGCAATTAAGAAACAATTAAGTTTCAGGGGTTTCCAAAACTGGGAAAGTCTTCATTAAGTGTTTACAATTGTCTTAATTTTGATTAGATAATGCTTATATACGTTAGACCTCAACCTCTTGTGTTTTGCTGTCAAAACCCTTTCTTTCCGCATGACCTCATTAGAATGCCTTTGAATAATGTAGTGATCTTAACAGTATTGCTTGATCTACCTTGTCTGTTTAAGTTTCCCCTACCATCCCTCGTCTCTCTCTCTCTGTGGGGGGGGGGACTCTCCCGCTACCGGCATCGTTGGGTCACATTCCCTACCTGTGTCATTGGGGGAGGAAACCCTTGCATGTTATATGTCCATGTGGGAGTGGAAATTCGCCTTCTTACTTTTCAAATTCAAGCTTTCACCTTATTGGATACATTTATTACTGCATCCTAAGGTACTAATATTTGTTAGATGATAGTATATGTATTTGAATGCGTGTAGAATCAAAGGATTTTTGCATGAATGTATACGCCTCTGTGGGTATGGTTTTGCATGTTCATATGTGTTGATTTTGCATGTGGGTTTGTTCCTTTTTATTGGTGGTGACCTAACACCCCCCGCCGCACACCCTGGTGGCGGCTTACGGGGTATTATGTAGATGCCTATTTCTCATCACACCGCATGATTTTCTATCTTCAGTGCAAAATGAAATGGAACTGGGAAGAAGAGTCTTTTTGGGAAACTTCTCTCAAGAGCATAGCTAAGACGACCAGAACAGATTTTTTTTGGTATAATGTACCCTCCTGCAGCTGCCATATTTTTTCTCCGCAGTCGCAAATCGCATTCGCATTTCAGTTTTTTTTATTACGTGTCGGAGGATGGGGCAGAAGATTGGGCACGTGGTGTTTCGGCCGACGGAGTGTAACGGCCTTATGGCCTCTCCTTGTGAGAGATCCGGTCTCCAAAGCTCGACGACGTTCACTGGCGGAGCGCGTCGTCTTCCTTTGGTGAACTCTCTGTTAAAACTGGACGGAAATACGGGATAGTAAGATATGGTCAAAATTTAAGACATTTCTTTACAGACGCTGCACATGTTTCAGTCTTCTCAGGTATCAGTGTCGGATGGAGAGTAGGTACGGGCAATGCTAGGATGAGAAGGTGGGTTAGACGGGGCTGTAAAATTGTCATCCGTGCTTCTTAAGCTACTCGCGGAGGCAATGGTTAAAAATTTGGAGAATGAACTGGAGATAGGAATGAAAATCGGTGGGTACTTAAATGAAATCATTTAGGTTTGCAGGAGCAGATGGCTTAAGTTAGCCAATCACACGAGTGGTTACAATCATTTTTGTGCTCATTAGAAAGTCAGCGTGATAGGTATGGGAGCAGAACAAATGTAAAAAGGGCAAACGGAATTAAGTCGAATTGATATTTTAATTGCTGAAAAAGTGTCTCCTACTGAGATTCATCGTCGTTTAAAGGCTGTTTGTGGTGAAGATGCTGTTGATAGGTCTACGGTAAATCGATGGGTAGTAGAATTTCGTGGTTGCGAGCCTGGAAAAGCCATAATTGTTGATGAAACACGCACCGGACGTCCGATCACTGCCACAGACGATAAACATCGCAAACTCGTCGATGATTTGATTCAAAATGGCCGGCGAATCACTCAAAAGCGTATCGCAAACCATATTGGAATATCCAAGGAACGCGTCGGCTTTATTATTGTACAATTGAGACATCGTAAAATCTGTGATTGATGGGTACAACGCCGTCTCACAGACGAGAACAAACAAAACCCTCCTTATTCCCCCGATCTTGCGCCTTGCGATTTTTATTTTTTCCCTAAACTCATGAGACACCTCAAGGGTAATCATTGCATCCCGGACAATGAGGTGAAGGCAGCTGTCGATAATAGCATGGTGTTTGACTCGCGTTGGCATAGCACTCGAACACGTCTCCATACTTCCGCTTCTCAAATACACTGGATGAATGTAACGACCTCAAACCTGCGCATGCGTATTGAGGGGGAATGTTACTTCCACACGCCACCAGGAGTTATTCTGAAGGTCATTTTGTTTTTAGTCTACAAACATGTGTGCATTAGTTTTCAGCCTACCCTCGTATTAAATCGTTTATGTCAATGATCCTACGTTTAATTTGAATTTTTTTTAAATCACGCTCAATTCTAAATTGCACACATGAAAATATTTTCTTGGATATTCGAAAATGAATGCCTGCCAAAAAAATGTTTTCCCTTACCTAAAAGTTTGAATGAAGTGATGAGAGTGTTATGTGATTTTATTGAATGTTTTTCTTTATTTACAGGGACTCAGACATCCTGCTGTGACCTGCGTTTCGTCTGGAGGAGACCTTGGGGGTCACTGCCATGGGAGGTTAGTGTATACAATATGCTTGTGCAATCTAGGAGATAGTGTTGCACAACTAGTGTTACATATAGATAAGCAAGCATTTTAAATATTTGCGTGATGTAAATCACAGTTATACGTCTTATATTTCATTTTTGGGCAGCTATTCGACAATGAAGGACCGGTTCCTATAGATTTTTTCGCAATCAGTACCTGGTTAATTTAATCAGCTTATGGAATATGATTCATTGTAATAAGGCACGGTGGTATGAGGGCGAATTGAACATATTTTGCATCCTCATATCATCCTCAAGTTTAAGACTTTTTTTGCGACCTTTTGTGAAATATTTCTGTTGCCTCACACCATCTTGTCCAGTTTATAAACCTCATTCTGTTAATTAATAACGTGCTCGCTTGAAAAAATTCAGTGAAAGAAACTACGAAATAGTTGTGCATCCTCACCGATGTAATTCCATCGTCAAAAATTATTTTTTACCAGCGTAATTTCTTGAATGAAAAATGGAGAATATAATTTTGGTACGATGCAGGAAGAAGAAGAGGTGTTTTGATTATAACCTTGTTAACAAGTCCAAATGAGAGCAGTCGGGGAAGAATGGTTCGCATTCATTCTATATATGCCACCCAAGTGCAAATACTGAGTTATGCTCTTCTAGACCTTGACACCAACTGCGCAGTTTTAAGACGGAATGTGTTTGCATTGAAATACTACCTTGATCAAAAAGTTCCCGGAATAACCACCGTGTGGCGCTCCCATCGTTCCGATTTGAGTTCTGTTTTTTTTGTTAAATTGGTACATCTGTTGTTGATATTCCCTTTAAATCTTAGTGTCATAACTTGACATTTGCAAAAGTTACGTAGCCAAGAGTACATCTATCACTGTGTGTGTTGGCGATTTTTTACAATTTCAGAAATGGATTTAAATTTGCAACAACGAACTTGTATTAAATTTTGCGTAAAAAACGGATTTAGTGGCGCACGGACGTTGGAATTGTTGGAAAAGTGTTTCGGCAACGATTCTCTAAAAAAAACGGTCGTTTACCAGTGGCACGAGCGGTTCAGAAGTGGTCGTGAGTCAATCGAAGATGATGAACGCAGTGGCAGACCATCGACATCGAAAGTCGGTGAAAAAATTGATTAAGTAAAAGAAATGTTGGTCAATAACCGCAAATTAACCATCAGAGAAATAGCGGAGGACTTGAACATTGCCTATGGATCCGCCCAAGACATTGTGGTTAATGATTTGGGTTTCCGTCGTGTAGCAGCAAAGTACCTCAATTTCATGCAAAAAAGAGACCGTGTTGACGTCGCAAAAGACATGATTTGCGAGGCTGAATCCGATCCCACATTCATCAAAAGGATCATTACTGGAGACGAGACGTGGGTTTATGAGTACGACACGCAATCCAGACATCAGGCAAGTGAATGGCGTTCACCAAATGAGCCGAGACCAAAAAAACCACGTCGTTTTCAGTCAAAAAAGAAGGCAATGCTGACGGTTTTCATGGATTACAACGGTGTAGTGCATCATGAATTTTTGCCAGAAGGCCAGACAGTAAACAAAGAGTATTATTTGGGCGTTATGAGACGTTTGCGTGAAGCAATTCGCCGAAAGAGACCAGAAATGTGGGCAGAAAACTCGTGGATTTTGCACCATGATAACGCACCGTCGCACAGTGCTATCATTATTCGTAATTTTTTGACGAAAAATGCAACAAATACCATCCAACAGCCACCGAATTCACCTGATTTGGCTCCCTGTGACTTCTTTCTGTTCAATCGAGTTAAAAAACCATTACGGGGAACGCGTTTTAGCAGCCGAGAGGAAGTAATGGAAAAATCGCAGGAAGCACTGATGGACATACCGAAAACCGAATATAAAAAATGTTTCGAGGATTGGATCAAGCGCTGGCATAAGTGTGTTGCAGTCGATGGGGATTACTTTGAAGGGGACAATATAGATTTAGATGAATAAACTTGTATTTTTAATTTTCTGAATAAATTCCGGGAAATTTTTGATCAAGGTAGTATACCAACCAATTGCACTGCAATACGAGGTTTGTCCAATATATGATACGCGAACTGAGGCCATAAAAAAATTGATTTTGAAAAATTTAGTCAACATCGATTTTGTCCCCTTCGAAGTACTCTCCATTCGTTGCTATGCCTTCTTATTCCATCTTCTTTTCCACTTTTTAAAGCACCCTTGGAAGTCCTTTTGGCAGTTAGGCTTTTTAGTTTTCTTGTCGTTTCTTGCTTCATTGTGTATTCCACATCTTCCCTGTGATGTCCCCTCATTTCGCATTTTTGCATTTTGGGAAGAGGAAAAAGTCGTAGGGGACAAGAACTGACGAATAAGGAGGATGATCAAGGATGGTGATTGAATCTTTTGCTAGAAACAAAGGCGAACAATCAATGCTGAATGTGCAGGTGCATTGTCATGGTGAAGGATCCATCCATCATGCTCGGTTAAAATAGTGTGCATTGTTGATTTTCCTAAATTCAGTTCATCAGCTATCAAGATTCGGACACTTTTTTGACGATCGGTAATAAGGACAAGGGACCGCACACGATCAATGCTGTCCCATGGACACCGTTGAAGTGGGTGATAGTTGAACTTTCGACCGAAGTAATGGAAGGGAAAGAGGGAGGGATAAGAGAACAAGAGGCGAGAGGGCGAGGAAGCGTTTTCTGCGACCCCACACGACCCATACAGGCATCCCATTCGTGGCCGGGGGAGGTGAAGAATACACGAGCAAATAATATTGTGGAACACATCTACATCTACTTAATACACCGGCAAGCCGCCGAAAGGGTGTATGGCGGGGGAGGGGGGGAGTTGTTAGGGTACCACCCGTAATTCAGAAAAACCGCATGCAAAAGCCGTAAATTTATGCAAATGCCACAAACAAAACATGAAATATACTCATGCAAAAACCCTTGACATAAAGTAAAGGATTTCGACCAACACCGAAGCAGGGACCGTCCTCGTCATGCCATGGCACTCAGGTCCCCCAAGGGTGACTGCGCGAGGGTGAACCGCTTCCCACTAGACGCAACGTTCGGGAGATCAAGAGCGGAACGGATGGATTGAGGACGTCAATTTTCCCGATGAATGATGAACCATTGAATGATAAGAACGACTCCAAGCGACCGCGCTAGGAGAAAAAACTATTTCTCTTGTTTCAATTTCTAAGTAACCTATAATGCTGTGATTCTTTCATCTAATCCCTATTTTAATGTTCTCCTTACTAATAGCAGCTCGTCCAGCATGCAAAGAGAAATATTTCACACTTAAATACCGTTATATGAATTTATCAGAGACGAAAGAGGCAGTAATGGATACGGTAGCACGAATGGTAAAAAGAGTAAGTCGGCAGTGAAACCGACACATATTAATATAAATTCAAGCTCTATTTGGCATGAAATGCATGCCACAAAAGAATTGGAGCATTAAGAGTCCGTAGCAATGTATTATAAATTTCGTATGATGCCGTAAAGGGTGATCAGTACTGTTAAATCCATAAAACACCGCAAGTGTGGGGACCATAATGAAATTAGACCTCTCATGGACAACGATAGCATCTATGTGCCATGAAATTTACGTAAAACTTCTTAAAGTACGAGATCTGTCCGATAAATACGCGAACTGAGCCCATTAAAAACTTTATTTTGCTAAATTTAGTCCAAATCGATTTTGTCCCCTTTAAATTACTCTCCATTCGTAGGCTATGCACTTCTTATTCCATCTTCTTTTCATACACTGTTCGAAGCACCCTTGGAAGTCGTCGGCAGTAAGGCTTTTTAGTTTTCCGTCGTTTCTTGCTTTATTGTGTCTTCCACATCTTCCCAGTGATGTCCCCTCATCACACTTTTGCATTTTGGGGGAATAGGAAACAGTCGCGTGGGGGGCGAGATCTGGCGAATAAGGAGGATGATCATGGATGGTGATTAAATTTTTTGCCAGAAACTGGCGAACAATCAATGCCGCATGTGCAGGTACATGCGCCATGTTGAAGGGTCCATCCATCATGTTCGGTTTAAATTGTAGTGTACACTGTTGATTTTCCTAATTCAGTTCATCAACTATCAAGATTCGGACAGTTTTTCGGCGATCGGTAAGGACAAGGGACCGCACACGATCAATGTTGTCGTCAACACAGGTGGTTGAAGGTCGTCCCGGCCTTGCATCATCCGTGGCGTCTTGTCGGCCATCTTTAAAACGCTTAATCCACTTGGAAACGGATGTTTTCTTCGGAGCATTGTCACCATTAAACAGCTGTCAATATTTCACCAATTTCTTGATAACTTTTACAGCAATTCACCAGAAAACTTGATGTTGATTCGTTGCTCCGTGATTTCGTCAATTTCCATTTTCGACAAACAGTAAAAACAAGGGCTACAGAAACTAACATAACGACCACAATACGCACAGCTCGACGATCCGCAAAGCACAGACTGCTCATTGGGTACCAGGCAACTAGTACCACTAGTGGGCGGGGCTATAGTCCGCGTCATGGCCTCCAGATTGCACCAGTTCGCGCATTTATTGGATAGTCCTCGTATAAATATTATTTCTTTTCACCAGTTAATTTTTTTAGTATCGTAAAGAATGCAACAATTTCAGAGTGTAAAAATCATTCGCCTTGACTGGGATCCCAGTCAAGGCGAATGAATTTTACACTCTGAAATTGTTGAATTGAAATGCACATTAGCGCATGACTCCGTTAAAAGTTACTGTTGCGGCATCTCCCGCAGTTTCTTTGGAATTTATCGTAAAGAAGTCATTAAATAACCATAAGGTCTCGGTTTCAAATCCCGGTGGTAGAGAAAAGGATGGCTCCTTACCCTGTCAATAGCATGTGTTCACACACCTCAAGGCTAAGTTTGTCGTGGACTTATACACTCTCATAGATCGATACCAACCTCCAAGCTTGATTTATTTCGATTGGCGATGTCCGGTGCTTATTACACGAAATAGTTTCCTCCAGCAATCTTTTCACGAGCTTCATTCTTGATTTTCCTCCTTAGTTATTCCCACTCAACATTACTTTATTATAGTCTTCAATTAACTGTCATTCCCCAATTTATCTATCCTTGGATAATTGGATGTATCCAATTAATCTTCCTCAATCCACTGTCTCCCATGGCCTTTGTTTTCTTTGTCTTTGTGAGTAATATTCCATTTGTTGCATGATATTTCCATTTGTAGTTTTTATGGGAGACGACCGACACCTGAGCTCATTTCCGACATTAGGGATGGATAGGAAAGGATGAAGGGTGGAGATAAACCCGGCGTCGGTTTAGCCTACTCTTAACGAAAGGCGCCAAGAGGTCAAACAGTTAAACGTCCCATCCGACGGACTGCGTACTCACTCCAAGTGCCCTCCACCACAAAGCACCTCAAGTTGGGATCAGGATACCACTGAAAAATATCCGTCATCTCCGGGATTCGAACCCAGGTTGGGAGCTTTCTGGGTGGGAAGCCAGTACGCTAGCCACCGCACCATCTCGATCCCCACTTTCCATTTGTTCGTCCACCTCTATTTCTCCGGAGTGGCTGTAGTCTACATATCATAAAAGAGCTGTCCCAAAAACAAGTAGAATAAATCCGAGGAAAAAATTTTCTTGTAGATCAAAGTACCAATTGTTATAATTCTTCATTATATCACCCTTATGTATCGACCCACTGATGCCAGTGCCTCCGTCAGTTGTGGTGCGCTTCCTCGAAGGCATCCACAGGACACCCATTCAGGAACCTCGTTGTAGCATCTTTGACATAATCCAGTGGTCCAAAATGGTACTCAAAGGGATTATACTTGGATCGCACTCAAAGACCCATGCCTCGTAACTGTAACCACCTGGTCTGAAAAATTCGGGTCGCTTTCACCGTGGTCCAAGAGGTCCAAGGCAAGGTTGTCATCCTAACACTGGGGGGTCAATCAGAGTCGGTCATGTGTCTCACTTTTTGCACGTTTTCATCACACTGTGTTGATTATGGACGGTAAACTTCTCTCTACCCTCACAGAACATCCTGTACAGAAGCAGAAAACCATCACCACTTCGGGCATTTCTCCATCTCCATAAGCATCCTTAACCATGGTCATGGTTTCCGAATATGATTTTCCAGGCTTAATGTACATTTTTATCGCATATAATTGCTCCTTAAAAAGTGGCATCGTGAATTCGTGACGTGATCGTCGAACGTGGGTGCAGTCTAGCAGCAATCCGCTCACCGCAAATGCCCACAGTTAACTGACGTGGGTCGCGTTGCTTTCCAAAGATCCCCAATTACCTTTCTCGCCATCAATCATCCAACTCACCCTAGCCATCTGCATTGGTGGCAAAGAATCATTCTACATATTTTTGGGACACACCTTGTGTCTGAAGAATGCGAATTGCTTAGCTTGGATAATTTCATGGAGCTCTCTGTAGCCGCTTAATTCCCTCTCCCCACGGTGCTTTTCAACCTTGCTTTCTCCATTGATCCTTCGAGTACCAGAAACTTGCGACTCGTTCGAGTGTGTGACTGGCGTCACATTCACCTCGAATGGTGAGCCAGGTAATTGGGACAACGGAGACATTAGGGACAGGAAGATGGACGGAGAGAAACATGAGGCGTCTGTCTCTACCCTCGACGAAAGCTGCCAATTGGTCACGTAGATTTACGCCGCCGTCCACCGAACCAGAACTGGCCCCTCCCATGTTCTTCTCTCGAGGCGTCATGAATGGGAGCGAAGGAATTTGGGGAGAGAGAGAGAGAGAGAGAAATAAATAACTAGCTAACTGTGTCGGTCGTGGCAATTAACCAATTCCTTTGGAATGGAAGGTTTATATGCAGTGTTACCGGCACGTAAACATGGTGTGCGCTGAGACAGAAGAGTGCGTTATCTCAGAGTTTTCCCGTAATTGTAACTATCGCTGGTGATATCAGTCGGAAATCCTTCATGGCGAGCAACCTTAGAGCCTGGAAATCCTCGCCGAGTAATTTTTATCTGCGTCCCGAGCACTTAGTCATGTGTAATATGAATGTAATGAACTCATGAAACCCTGATGAAATCTGTTCGTGGTCCGCGCATGTTTCACTCCAGTGATACCATAGCGGGTTCTGTACATTCGCTTCGTGTACATTTTCAAACTTCTGCTTTAAATTCTTTTATTCACTTATTCATCTCGTCTCTAACAAACCTCTGGGGTCTTTGTGATGTCGTGAATCCATTAAGAAATATTAATTTGATCCAGGACTCCCGAACTTCACTCCCAGCGTACCATGTTCATACCACCACCCAGGTAGGTGGTTTGAGCATGACACGACACTGCTTACTATTGCTCATTCGTGGAGGAAACGTATATTTAGTGGATAAGCTTGAAGTTTTTAGTTCATCCACGTAAGGTCCACTTAGGTCGAGATAGCACAGATAAGAACGATTGAATAAAGGACAAGAGTAGGTGTAATCAATGAACTGACAAAGAACTGAACATCCCTCGGATATGCATCCCGATGGCTAAATCGTGAAGTTGGTTGGTGTTGGTTGTTGTAAGACACGAAAGGCATGAAGTGAGGGTCGCTAGATATTCAAATCTGCACATCTCCCCTCGTGCCATGCAAATCAAATATTTTGAAGGCTTCGTCGATGGAATGTCGCGATGTTGGCGAACGGTATCGCATTTCGCATAGCAAGCCTGCATTCTTGTCGAACGAACTTTTACAGTGTACCATTGGCAGATATGTTTTGCGGTAACCGTGTCGTTTACTACGGCCCAAGGGGACGGTATCGATTGAGTATTGATAGGCGTCAGAATCTTCTGCATTTCTTGATTCATTCGCCATGTATTTTAATGTAATAGGTAGGTTTTTACGTACATAGCAGTTCTCCTGCCTACCACAATGATACCTGCATCGATTTAGAGCAACAGTGTTGCCACCTTTCGCACGGACTGTTGTGTTGTGGCGGGTGTTCGTTATTCATTTGAATGTCCCTAGTACGATAATTGATAGAGTTACTGACTTTGAGAATCCCTGTTTCCAGTCCAGGCGATGCCTCTCGAGCGTCATTGATAAATAGATCACGCCGAGAATTTAAAGCCTAAAACGTGGTTAAGGGGTCAGAGTGGTTCCCCTTATTCTGATAGGGTGTTCGCCGTTCACCTCGAGTTGAACGTCAGTGCGACTAGAGCTGTGCCCCGAACAACCTATCGAAACGACTTCATGGTCGAAGCGGTAAGATGCTTTTCGCAAGGAGACGAAGGACGCGGAGAGAGACGAGGTCCATCGCCCTAATGCTCGATAGCCTCGAAAAAGATAAAACAAGCCCCCCTCCCCCCCTGGTGGCAAACGAAACACGGATGCTAGAATGGGCGGAGCGGGGAGAGCATGTGACTCGACTTTCTCCAAGTTCAAGTTAGATAATGCTAATGGATCCGCGTAGTTTCCTCCAGGAAAGGGGTTGGAAAAAACCATTTGGACCGTTCCACTCACGAGATACCAGGCATGCCATTCAGGGGGGACCACAGCCAACGCCACGATTTGTGGACGCGGCGACTCAGATGCAAAATGTTTATTTGATATATGATTTCGATAGCGAGTCGACAGTCTCATTCGCATATATATATATATATATATATATATATATATATATGCGAATGCGAATATATATATATATATATATATATATTCATGTATATATATACACTCACACATATATATATATATCATATATATATGTATATATATATATATGTATATATATATATGTATATATATATATGTATATATATAAACACGGATGTAGATTTGTAGAATATAGAGACACAAAGAAAGGACACTCACAATATGTTATTTCACGTTTCGACAGCTCGGCTGTCGTCTTCACAATCTTGTGCGTCGCCGAAGAGCGTTCCATTTCGAAGATATTGATATATATATATATATATATATATATATATATATTCATATATAAACCATAAACACGATAATCAACCCGAAAGTCGGTTTGGTAGGTGATGGTAGAGTTCACCCAGTACTAAGCCTGGCGGCGTGTGAAATTCCCACGAATCCATCGTGCCTCATGGGTGTGGTCAATCCATCTGGTTCTCATTCTCTCTATCGTATTCCATAAGTTTCGTTCTTCGTCTATTCTTCTGGAAGGCATCTAGTCTTTTATGGTCTTCTTTTCCGATGGTCCATGCTTTTGATCCATAGAGTGCCTTGATCCACACAAATGTTTTCGCGTATTGTTTCCTCGTCTGTAGTTCTATCTTCTTTGAACACAGCAGTTGTCTTTTCATTGTGAATGCTCTCTTAGCTTGAGTTATTCTTCGCTTGATGTCTGTAGTACTTCTTCTTCCGACCCATGTGATGGTACTTCCGAGATAGATAAAGGAATCCACTGTGTATAAATGTGTAATGTATCCACTATGTAAAACTAAACCACTAATAGGCTGCTACACCGAAACTCAACTTACCCCCCCTCTCCCCTCCCTTACTCCCCTCTTGGAGCCTGACTATGTAAGTTGAAGAAATGCTGATGTATGTTACCTGATGATGATGCACAGCATAGAAACCTTGGTCGTGTGAAGTATAAAATCTTTATGGTGGAAATGTTACGTTTCTTTTTTCACCCTCATAATGAAGGAATTCCACAAAGTTATGCCTGAAAGTGTGATTTTTATATGTAGAACAACAAAGTATTTCCTTTCCCGACATGAATCGCTGCCACTAAGTGTTGCCTCAAACCATTCCATCCCATTTCGATTTCGAAAATTTCTCCCCAACATTCTCTCACTGGGCTCAGCTGCGAAGGAGCAAGATTTAAGTAAGCCAAGGCTGTGCAAATCCACTCGTATCCTTCAGCACCTGCCTCCATTGAGAGGAAGGCGATAAAAGGAGTCTTAAAGGAACTGACGCAACAGCCCACCGAGGAGAAGCGAATGCTGTTGTTTGCTGACGACGTAACGTCTGTGGCCGCGTGAGACGGAGTACCCGAAGAAAAGGCTCTTGTTGATTTGGAGAAGGTGACGAGAGGGCGCAATCTGAAGATGAGCGGAGTGTTCTATGGCAGAAAGCGGAAGTGAACACGAATCGAAAATTATGACATCAAAACCTGTTAAAAGCGAAAGAGATTTGCTGTTAACCATATTTTTATTATTATTATTATTATTACTGTTGGTCCAGCAGTGGAGAAAGCAGTGATGCCGTCGCGGGACGTCTTCAAGCGAGGAGGGCATTCGTTCTTTCGGGAGGAATTTCACCCGAGGGCACAATCGTGTGTGGCGCATGCGCCTTGCCTCGGAAGGCGAACGCACTCCATCGGAGACACGCGCGTGTGTGTGGTTCATCTCGTATTTGGCAGTATTTGTGACCATTCCACGGGTCACGGTCCTGAACCGTGGCAATGGTAGAAGACGTGCCAACTTTGGAAGCAAACAAAATTCAATGCCACACGGTGGAGTATTAAGATCGGAAAACCGTTCGAGCACCAGCAAAAAAGAATTCTATGAAGAGCGGAAGAAAGCTGTGGGTGAAACATGGAAATAAATTTGCGATTCTGACTAATGACAGTGATTTAAAGACGTGATTGTTGGCTGTAGACGGTTGTGGAGGGAAAGGAAAGATGAAACGAAAACTGTAGCGGAAGGCCCCCAGCAAAGGTGACGTATAAATTAAATGCCACAAGGAAGAAAAAAAGGATAATATGTAAGAGGGAGATTAGTGGTCCATAGGAGAAGAGCCGTCTTAAACTAATCCCGTGGTTCATATCCATCGATGATGAATATTCTTTCGAATTTCGTGTCAACTCGTGACCCGTGGGCCCTGCTCGCGAATTTCTTCCTATCGCCGGTCCGTGCATCTATATGCAGACCGCGCGAGCAGGCGGAAGGTTGGTGACGGAGAGCACCAATACATATAGGGTGCGGAACGTGATCGGATTGGAGAGGGAAGTCACTGATTTCCTCACTTAGCCCCCTGGCCCGCTCCTAGCCAATGTTCCCTTCGCGGCGACCTCCAACACTTACGTCCTTCTTGACCGATGAGGAAACTCGGCTCCATCTTGCCGTCTCAGTCCCCTTCGATTTCACCCCGGTGTCAATCCCATCAAGTGTTCGCCTCGCAGACTTCAAAAGTGCACATCACCCGCCATTGCCTCGTCTAGAATGCGAAATGGATGGGTGCAATGTGCTGATTCCATTGCCATCAAAAAATACATTTCCGATGCTTTTATCAATGTAGTTATGATGTAGTCGTTGAAGGAAGTAAATAGCTATTGTATTTTTTTAGTACTCGGCGAGCCACCGCATATGGTGTGTGGCAGGGGGATGAATGCACACCAGATTTATTTTGACCCGAATATGATCTCAACCGTGATCGGACAGCGTTATTCTGATCCCTTATCGTTCATGGAAAAAATTACATCATAAATCTATCTGTTGTAAAAAAAACACGAATAAGAACCATTCTCGTTTTTTTAAATAAAGTGTGTGGAATTGCGAAGACAATAGATTCATTTCATTTCAACATGCTATGCATTTTCCACAAAGCTACGCCGGAGACAAAAAAAAATTAAAAGGTGGAGATGCTTTACGGAAGGAAATATTATCACTGTTGCCAGTGTTGAATATGGTGGCCAGTGGCGTCGTTTATTTGCCGTTGAATTACGAAGTAAATAATTTCGTTTCTATATGCTCTACCTTTAATCTCTCTCTAACTTTATTGAGATGATCTCCCCTGCCGTAGTTCGATGGGGGTAATAATACAATTTAAATATAACTACTAAAGAGACATCCTTACAATTTATGTGCTAGGGCTTCAATCTGTAATTTAACCTTCGCTCCGTGACTGATTCCCAACCTACGAGGGTCATCCGGAAAGTAGTACCCGTTCGTGCCGCATGAAGTGCTGACGACGCGAGTAGCCGCTGGACGAGGTCAGATAGCTTCAGTGGCTTGTCTGCCTTCTCTGAGCCAAGTTGCGTGACGCTAGCATTGCCTGTGTTGTTTCTGTGATTGTTTACAATGTTTAAAAAAATTGAGAACGCCGCCAGTTGTGAAGTGAGGGCAGTGATTAAATTCCTCAATGCAAGAAACGTTCGCCCATGTGATATTCATCGCCAATTAAAGGAGGTGTATGGAGACAATGTAATGGACGAGTCGTCTGTTCGGCGGTGGTGTCGCAACTTCAACATGGGGAGGGGGAACACACACGACGATGAGCGTTCGGAGAGACCGTCTGTCATTACAGACCAACTGGTGAGCTCAGTTGTCGAATTCGTGAGGAACGATCGGCGCGTCACAATTGATGACATCTGTGAGCATTTTCCCAATGTTTCTCGAACAATTGTTCATGAAATTGTTAAACACCATCTGCATTATGCAAAAATTTGTGCAAGATGGGTCCCTCGCGTATCTCAATGAGCTGGCGGCGAAGGACTATGCAGCAGGAATACAGAAACTTGTCACACGTTATGACAAATGCCTTAATTTGCTTGGAGATTATGTTGAGAAGTAGTTTAAAGTATCCTCTTTCAAATAAAATTTTTTATGTTTGTTAATATTTACTTTTGTGTCTTTATTTCACGAACGGGTACTACTTTCCGGATGACCCTCGTAGTTGCTCAAATATTTTGGATACGCTTCTAACTTTTTCACAACAACGTTGTTTTACAAGCGTTTTACAAACCTAGCTCTTATGAAATACGGAAAGAAAAATCAGCAAGCCCCAATTGATGATCAAATTTAATAAACACCGCAAGTTTTAGCTAGTCATTGACTGACCATCCGCATGTTCTTTCTCTCCTGCCTTCTTCGCATTGATCCTAAAACACCATCGATATTTATCGCTGAAAAAGTAAAGCTGTCAATTTAGTTTTGACTATTAGGTGAACAAAATAAAGGAGACGGCAACATGAAAATCATATATTGAAAAATGTCCTCAATGTGTTTTTTTTTATTTTTGCTAGATAGTTGCACCTCTGTGCCAACTTTACTAGAAATATTTAAAGCTTTATAAAAATAAAATTTTGGTAATAATTTCTGTTCCTTCCGCCATCGTCCAATCACCATCAACGGTTGCTTCGGACATACTATCATTATCATCTCAATAAAAAGACTCTTTGCCACGCGCTCTCTCTCTCTTTCTTCTTCTCTGTCGTTCATTTGCATCGCCGTGACTCGCGAGATCAAAGCTTCCTTGGCGATATACGTACACTCCTGTCCTAGTGTGAAAAAATGTATCCATTTTTGTGGGTACTTCCGGGAGGAGGTCACCTGCTCGTAGAGACGGAAAGAAAAATAACTTTTTTCTCTAATCCCGCGTATTGCTCCATGTCTCTCCATTTAATGCGAGACCAGAAGTTTTTTTTTTTTTTATCGACCAGCATCTCTTGGTCTTTGGGTGTAAATGCATCCCGCATCGTACCGCTGGAAATCTTGGAATCAGAAATACGGTAAAAAAACTCATTATACTGATAAGTGGCGTTTATAATTAACACTTACGATCTTTGTGAAAATCAATCATAAATAGGCGCTTAAAAATATCCCTTTGGCCATTAACTTACTCATGATTTGAATGAAAACAGTGGAATATTGAAGGAGGAATTTATTATACCACGAAAAATCTCTCTCACAGCGGTGAGGGCGACCGGTGGGTGGAGTATCGTAAGGTCACGTGTTCGGAGGACTTTACCACCGATTGGAGTATCTCGCTTGTATCCGGGCGATGCCGAGTAAAATCCCAAGGTCTGTCATGTTCTGGACGCCTAATATCCCTAGTGAACCCACTGGCGGATGAGGGAAAGGAAAAACCTCTTCACCCACTCTGCATCCGTGGATGCAGAGTGGGGGAGAAGGGAAGCTCACCAGTTTAGGTTCGCCTATCGACCTTCGTTACGAAGATTTTCGGTTTGACTTAATTTCATCGCATCTGCGAAATATTTCGCGGATAACTCAAAATTTTAGCGTGCATGCGCGTGTATTCATTTCTGTGTTTTAGCCAATAGTTATTTACCAAGTTTGCAAGCTTAAATCCGATGTTTACTCACAGATGGCGATAGTAAGCTATTAAGTTACTATGGACACGCCATTCCTTTGTTTTTATGAAATTGACATCTGAAAACAAAATAATCGGCGCACATCATCAGCAATTTCATACAACAACCTAAATTTTTCGTATGCTAATGATGTCAAGTTTCCTGCTTAAAAATGAGCATGTGCGGGAAGCTCTGCTTTTTTGCTTTAATTTGAAGGAATCGGCTGCCGAATCGCATCGAATACTTGTTTGAGGCCTATGGCGATAGTGCTTTGAGGGAAACAACGTGCAGAGATTGGTTTCGTCGGTTTAAAGACGGCCGTCTTGACCTAAGCGATGAGGAGCGTGAAAATCGGCCTAGGGGGGGTTGAGGACGATCAATTTGCAGGCTCTTTTGGACGAAGAGGATACGCAATCGCAAAAAAAATGCTCGCCGAGCAATTGGGTGTTACTCAACCAGCCATTTGCATGCGCCTACGTGCCATGGGAAAGGTTCAAAAGATCGGAAAATGGTTGCCGCATGAATTGAACGATAGGCAGATGGAGCGACGTCAAAACAAATGCGAAATCTTGCTTGCCAGACAAAAAAGAAAGCCGTCCTTACATCGGATTGTGACTGGAGATGAAAAGCGGATATACTTTGAAAATCCTAAACGCAAAATATCGTGGGTTGATCCTGGTAAACCATCGATATTGTCCGCAAGACCAAATCGCTTCGGACGGAAGACTACGCTGTGCGTTTGGTGGGACCAGCTGGGTGTCTTCAACTTTGAGCTGTTGAAACCTGGTGAAACTGTCAATGGCCATCTTTACCACCAACAATTGATCAAAAACACCCGAATATGAGCAAAGACATGAGAAGCTGATTTTCCTCCATGACAACGTACCATGCCATTGATCAATAATGGTCCATAACTATTTGTAAACACTCAACTGGGAGGTACTCCTTGCCGCTTATTCGCCAGACCTGGCTCCTTCGGACCACCGCCTGTTTCCGTCGATGGGCCACGCGCTCGCTAAGCAGCACTTAGAAAGCTTACGCAGACGTCTCGAAATGACATGACAAATGGTTTGCATCGAAAGAGAAGGAATGTTTTTGGCGTGGTATCCACAAATATACCCGAAAAATGGGAAAAATGTGTAGTTAGCAAGGGACAATATTTTTAATAAATAATTTTTTCACTTTCTATGAAAAAAAACAGCCGTTTTTCTGGCTAAAAAACAGAGGATTTAAGCTTATACCCCTGGTAAAATATTCTGCCTTTCCATTTTTTTTCTCGGTTGATGATATTTTAGGAGATTGGTTTTCATGAAAAATTTGGAATCGAAGCAGACGGGTTTGAGTCCCTTGCGGATCCTGACTCGCGTTTTTCTTTTGTTATAATATTCCACGGGTGAAAATCTTCTCCGACGAGGAGGAGATGGCTTCAAGGACGAAATGGCGTCTTGGTCCGCGGAGTGTGTCCAACGGACCTCCTCTTTCTTTTGCGATCCATGGTTCAGAGGAGGAGTGCGGTTCCTCAACTTGTGGTTCAGTTGAACCGTTATTAATGTGGCATGGTCGTTTGTTTTCATGCATTCGCATACATTACCCGAAAATTGACCAAAATAAACAACTCGTTCTATTCCGCGTTGTTAGTTTCGACCACAACTTCACCGCATTTTAGCGGCGAAAGGGCTGTTGCCTAGGTCACTTCCCGAGCCCTCATGGACCAACCCGCATCTTCCTTTCTCTCCCCTCGGGTTCTTCATCCAGCATCAATGATCGTTTTACTCTTGCGTACAACTTCCAGGTCCATTATTCACTGTAATCTTCGTTGGTCCATAATGTTTCTCACAAAGATTATACTCTGTCCAATAAATACGCGAACTGAGGCCATAAAAACTTCATTTTGCAAAATTTAGTCCACATCGATTTTGTCCCATTCGTTGCTATGCAATTATTCCATCCTCTTTTCCACAGTTTAAATCACCCTTGGAAGTCCTTTTGGTAGTTAGGCTTTTTAGTTTTCTCGTCGTTTCTTGCTTTATTGTGTCTTCCACATCTTCCCAGTGATGTCCCCTCATTTCGCATTTTTGCATTTTGGGAAAAGGAAACAGTCGCAGGGGGGGGCTCGAGATCTGGCGAATAAGGAGGATGATCAAGGATCAAGGCGATCGAATTATTTTGCCAGAAACTGGCGAACAATCAATGCTGCATGTGCAGGTGCGTTGTCACGTAGAAGGATCCATCCATCGTGTTCGATTAAAATTGTAGTGTGCACTGTTGATTTTCCTAAATTCAGTTCATCAGCTATCATTCGGAATTGTTTTTCGACGATCGGTAAGGACATACAAAACGGATGTTTCCTTCGGAGCATTATCACCATAAACAGCTGTCAAAATTTCAGTTATTTATTGATACAGCTATTCAAAAACTTGAGGTGGATTCGTTGCTCCGTGATTTCGTCAATTTCCATTTTCGACAAACAGTAAAAACGAGGGTTACATAAACTAACATAATTGGCACCATGTACAGCTCGACGATCCGCCAAGCACAGACGGCTCAATGGGTCTCCGGCAACTAGCGCCGCTATTGTGCGAGGATATAGTCCGCCATATGGCCGCCAGATTGCACCAGTTCGCGCATTTATTGCATAGACCATGTGTGGTATATTTTCTCCTGCTTTTAAATTCAACTCTTGAGCAATGTCCTCATTCAATGATAAGTGTTTTTTTTGCTCACCCATCCACGCCATCCGTGGGATTCACTTCATCTCCTTTCTCCCCCTCTCCTTCCCGCCACCCTCCCTCTCCCATTGTCATTGGGAGCTTTTATTTTTTTTCGCTCTCGTCATTTTGGCCGCAACCGTTATTCTTCTGCCACGCCGCAGAAATGCGCGCCCACGGTTGGTGCCATCACCTTTCGACGATTCAACCCATTGGCACGTTATTCCGTTTCTTTTCTCAAACGTGCTCAGTGGTAACAGCGTCAATGGCATCACAAAACATTTGCGTTCGCTTCGCCATTTTCGTTGTAAATTTTGCACGTTTCCTCCGTCTAATGTGTTTGTTACAAAATGAAAAAAATCGGTCCACAGTTAAAATAAAACGCAAAATTGCGAAAGTGTCGTGGTTTTCGCTTACGTTTTTATTTCGGCTGACATTTTTTGTATCCTTATTCTCATTGCGCCCTCCTCCTTTTCAATGATCACTTACATATTTGTTGCGCTTTCTGTCGCTTGATTTTTTCATATTGATCTTGCATTTGGCTTGGACATTTCACGTTTTTCCCTCGAGAGTAATTCGACCGAAGTTTAAATTTCAACGCCGTGCAGCATTTACGTGCTTTATACTATATATCGGCGACCCTGATTCAGGTTTCCGTGAAGGTTTTAGTTTTCTGTGGCTGCGAGAGAATATCGTGTCGTGAGAGTGCCTATCGAATTAGTTGGCTCGGTTTAAGTTGTTTTTCCCAGCAACGCCCACCCGGTCGATGAGTGTCGACCGTGTCCGCCCGAGTTCCTCGGCGCTGAGGAGAGAATTAAAGCAGTGGTCCTTCGAAAGAAATCCGCCTCGGACACCTTTCCTCGCCCTCCTCCGCCACCTTTCAAATAACCCCCCCCCCCCTCACATCCGAACCGCTTTTGGTGACTTCTTTTTCAATGTTCATTTAAATTTGCAAAGTGTGCAGACAAATTTTCAGCGCAGCGCAGAGCAAAGCTAGTGTTACGTGTAACTTCTCCCTTGGAACCAGGTTCCACTGGAGGCATGGAGTGTACTTAGAAGTTTTAATACATGGGTTCGGGGATCTTGATTATTACGAATGTTGTTTTTTTAATTTTTATTTTCATATAGAGGAAACCTGTATATATATATATATATATATATATATATATATATATATATATATATATATATATATGTATATATATATGTATATATGAAAATAAAAATTAAAAAAACAACATTCGTAATAATCAAGATATTATATATATATATATATATATATATATATATATATATATATATATATATATATATATATATATATATATATTTATATAAATAATGTTCTTCAAGAGAGACTTATATATATATATATATATATAAATATAAGGCGACGAGTCTTCAAAATTCAAGCATCATAACCGTCAAATTTAGGAGCTTTTTGTGTGGTACCTATTCTTCGTAGGGACTGGTTTTAAGAGTTGTTGGGGATATTTGGTTTTCCCCATTTGTAGGGAGGAGGGCCATTTGGAGGAGATTAGGGGATTTTTGGATTGAGGGAGTGATCTGCTGTAGCTATTTAAGGCTTTATGAACCATACGAGGCATACATGTTCCGCGTCATGCCCGGAAGATTGCGCCAGTTCGCGTAGTTATTGTACAGACTATGTATTGGCGTTTGATATGAACCATGGGGCGCCTGCGATACGTCGGGTCAGCTTGCTTAGCCATACTTGAATTTTGATGATAGCATATTTTTGGGCGTTTGCTCATATAGGGGACGCGTCTACTATTTGTGGTAGGAATATGGAATTGGGGGATTGTAAGTTTTGAAGTTTAATGAGGTTTTGGAAGATCTGGTGAGTGTGGAGAGCACTAGTAGACGAACCAATTTTGTTGAGTTTGGATAGAATATGAGGACTCACCAGATCGGCAGGTAGTAAAACCTATTAACTACTCCTTCGGATTTTTAATCCTTTTGAGGCAAGGTCGGTGCATATATTGAGGTATTTTCAAAGGGTTTTTTATTTAGTTTCTGTTTATTTAAACATAGTGCTGGAAGTTTTTTTAAATATATTTTTATTATTTTTTATATTTTTAATTTATTTTATCTATTCTTTAAATTATTTTTTTAGTTAACTATTTGTAAAATTATTGCTAGGTTAGGTTTTTTAGGATGTATTGGGTTTTGGGTTGGGGTCTACTTAGGGCTAGGGTTTACGGTTTATTAAGTTTAGGGTTTTTACGATCTATTTGGTTTTGGGATTTGACTCGCTTTCGCTTCCATTTTGTTATTATTTTTATTTAGTTTCTCGTGCCACCGCCTCTCTTCTCTCCGGCGCGCGCTCCTGTGTCTCGCCAACCGCTCTTCTGGACTGATAACTTAGAAGCGGTGAAAACAGGAGCAGCTCTATTTTCCCAAACAAAGGGCTGCCGTGACCAAGTGGAGGAGAATGATGCGAAGTATTTCTGCTTCGGCCTCACCCTCTCGTCTTCGAATCTTCTCTTCCCGACCCCCCCCCCCCATCCCCCACGGCTGCGGCCTTGTGGTTTGAGAGTGCTAACTCAGTGGATACGCCCGGCTACATGCAAGTTGTACGATAGCAATTGGGTAATGCGAGACCTATTCGAAAAGGAAAGGCCGTGTGATCACACGAGAAAATATATTCGTTAGAAAAAGGTTTTATTGACGGTTTTAGTATCCTATAAACCTACTTCTTTTTTCTAAATAATCGCTGTTCCCATCGAAGCGCTTTTCGTAATGCTGAACCAGCTTCATTAAGTCCGCAATATAGAAGTTCGCCTCTCGGGAATGAACCTGTTGACAACGGCGATCTCCGAGTTCCACGTCGTTTTTAAAGTGCTGTCCACCAAAGCCAATGGTGCCAGGAGAGGAAATAGTGGCTAGGTGCACGGACGGGGACTGTCGATAACCGTTCGAAAACGCTAGTCCACTCGACATTATTTTTGTTGGTCGGTAAGCATTTTCAGTACCCAACTTGCACGCAATTTGTGATATCCCAGCTTTTCCGTTGCAATCGTGTGAATAATAATGGTGCGTCCAACGAGAGGAAGTTTTTCATCCAGTTCGCAGATCCCGGTCCGCTGGTTAAACGATCATTTCATCGGTCTGGATGCTGGTCTGCCTCCTGCACTCCGCCCTTCGTCACGCACGTTAGTTAGTGCGGCTATATCTTAAGTCCCGACTATGCTGTCCAACTTTTCGTTCACTAAACACTGTAGGTCCACTCACGATCAATTTCGAAATCGAATGAATGGCGGCTGACGGTTTTGCACGCAAAAATCGAATCACAGAACTCATTTTCAACTGACGGAAGCGGCGATTTCACGTCGACATTGTTACCCGAAGGGCTATTGAATACAAACAACAACTTCAGTGGCTTCGGAAAAATATCAATAGAATGCGCTGCATGCTTACAACTTTGTCCTGACCGGTCAATATTTAAATTTAAGAAAACGGTCCTTCCATTTCGAATATGCCTCGTATTATTTGGGCAATATAACACTAAAGGGAAACCACCGTCGGCATTCCGAAAGCAAGTGTTCTCCCTCATAGCGTAGGTACTTCGTAGCAGTGTTTGCCGCAGTCAGGTGGGCTGGGGTCTCCACCCACCAAACTGCAAACATGGGTTGAAAAGACTACCCTTGATATTTCAGTCAAGGCCCACGTATCATTATTATCACGCCTGCCGATAACATCATTGAAATGTTTCACTGCCCTCTCTTAGCCTCGCAATTCTGGTCCTCTCGGTATTTCACGATTGTGAATCGCTTTGGGTAGGTGCCGACAACGTTAGAGCGAAAGGCACCCTTTGTTGTCCTTTCAGGTCCTGTACCACTATAATATTACGAACTTCTCGTTCTTTGCACCGCTATTTCCTCCCCACCCGAATATTCCCTCTCATGACCTGTTTCTTTTCGCCGCACGCATCAAGGAACATCGGAAATGTTATACATTAGGCAACACCACATCCATCTTTGCGACCCACCTCTTGGAGAAGAACCATTCCCCTGACTTTGAATTTAAACCGTTGCACAAATTCCATAAAAGCAAGAAATTGGACGCTCTTTCGAGAGTTTAGAAATTATCCGACGGAGAAACCAGAAGACAGAACTCCTTGATGACATTCAGTTCATCTCTTGCCCCTCCCCACTTTTGTCCATAACTTCCCTTAGTGCCCTTTATAACGACACCTTCCCCCCCCCCCCTCCTCTCCCCACGAAGAGTGAGCTGTCCGCAATTCGGGGGTTCCATTGGTTTTTCCTGCCTTTCTCTTCCTGACGAACCCCCCCCCCTTCTCCCCCCGCTCTTTCCTCCCCTGCCACCCCTTCTTGTAGCTTGATATATATATATATATATATATATATATATATATATATATATATATATATATATATATATATATGTGTCTATTCTTTGTGTCTTTTATATGTGTCTATTCTTTTCTATTTGTGTTATGTTGTGTCAGCCCATTATTGTGCCGCTCGTATGAGTTTTTCCGGACAATCGTTATATATATATATATATATATATATATATATATATATATATATATATATATATTCTTTCCCCTTGTTCTTTTCCTCACTTGATGTTGATACAGTGAATCGAAACCATGGTCGAAATAAAGTTTTAATTGTGGAAAATTGCAACAAAGTTTTTATTATGTCTCGATTCCACAACATCACGCCTGACTCTTCACTTTTCGTTAAGGTAGAGTTTTGATGGGCACTGCGTAGATAACGGTGCAATGATACATTTAATTGCCTCTTCTACCAAAACAATCTGACATCCGACACTACAATCAGCAAAAACACATATTATTTTCACTTCGTCCAACATCCCAATCATTTTCTTTCCCTTACCTCGCTGATATAACGTTCTCCCCTCAATCACAGTCTTCAATATTCGTAGAGAACTCAAAAACAACGGACAAAATCTACGTCGCACCCTACGAAATGGTTTGATTGATCACGTAGGCCTCTCTGAAGAATTATTAACACTCACATTTTCCCAGTCTGTGGCTAGGGAAATAAAAATCCACCGCCTTATCTCCCTGAATTCTCTTAAAATCTCATGTTTACATTGTGTTTTGTTTGACGACTTTGACAAATGACTACCGCAAAGCAATGCATTTGACGATGCTTGTATTTCAGCGATGCCATTATGTAACGGGCTCGGCAGCTCGACACTCAAATAGCATCGGAGCCTCTTACAGAATAACTCCTGATTCCATTTCACGTAGCCTATGCCATAACGGCATCTTTAAGCAAATAGCATCGGGCGCCATCGTTAGGAAATAACCCCCCTGGACTGACTCGTCCCGAAGTCTATGCATGTTGTATCGTAGGTTTTTGTCAATATTTAAATTAAGGAATCGAACCCTTTGAGCTTTGTTATGTGCGTAGGTCGACGGGAAACCACCACATCATTAAAATATGCGACCTTGTCTGCAATCTAATATAGTAAAATGGAAAGATATCGACTGCAATAAGCCAACCCTAGGATTGAAATCCTTAAAAAAATGTGTGTAGAGCATTTCATACTTCTTGCATAACTAATGAAAATGTGTCGACATCCACCCCGAAGAATGCATCCTGTTATACAGGATAAATGTATTTTTTTTAACTCGTAACAAGCTAATAATGAAAAAATGTCAAGTTTGCATGTAAAATATGCTTGATGAAATTTTAAATTTATTTTTTTATTGAACAATTTTAATGTGCTTCTTTTTGCAAGATGTTTCAGAATGCACTACTTATTACTATTATTTGGTAGGAGTGTTTTTCGCTCTCTGGATGCCTCTGTTGGTTTGAACCTCCATTGGGATTCCATCATCAGGTTCTCCAGAGGCTTAACCACTGGAGTCATAACACGACGAACATGCCCAATGCAAGACTCGAACCCCCTGACCTTAGGGTAAATAGGCGAGCACATTAACCAAACAAAATTATTAGCCTGGCCAAAATTTATTTAATAATTGATTACATTTATTTGCCATAACAGGATTGAAGAATTCTTTTAAATATTTCTATGAAATATTATTGGTTATTTTATTTGTATCGGGTGTTTGAAGCATGGAATTTTGTAATCATTTGTGTACAATTGGGTTCAAATGTCAATTATATAACTTTAATCCTGTTAACTTT
Organism: Hetaerina americana; assembly: GCF_022747635.1. Lineage (NCBI taxonomy): Eukaryota > Metazoa > Arthropoda > Insecta > Odonata > Calopterygidae > Hetaerina > Hetaerina americana. The sequence continues at coordinate 108,977,276 of NW_027286763.1, forward strand.
TTTTTTAATTTTTTTATTTCTCACAACTCAATATTTTGTCTTTTTTGTAGGCCTGAATGGCTTAATAGGTGTATGACAGAGTGGAAACAATTCCACTGCTAAACCAACAGCCACTGAAGAAAATGGAGCATCAACCATCAGTTTTATCGATGCTGCGGTGGAATTGTTTCTCAAAATGGCCCAAAAGAAACAGTCTCTCATCAAGGCTCCCTCTATTGGTTATAATGGCTGTTCTTGGATTACTTTCATGCACATCCACAGTGCAAGGTATGTTGTTGAATTTGCAATTCAGTGGAACTTTTTGTGGCATAAATTGCAGTAAAATATGTTTCTCTATAGTGCCAGCATAGCTATCCCCAATAAGGTAGTTGTGTCAGTAAGTGACATTATTTAGTATTTTTATGGTAAGCGCATCTTGATTCCATTCCAAAAACTTTTTATGGACAAAGTTATGAATGATGTTGTTTCCTCTTGGATAATGAAATGGTGCATGGTGTTTGTGAAAGGCATCACTTAATTCATAGGCTGCACTCTTTGGCTCGTATAGACCCTGTGAGCATAGTTACACACATTCTTTCTTTTAATGATTTCATGAAATTAATATTATCAAGAAAATGGATTGCACTGTTATACCTATATATATACATTCCACAAAATTTTCAAGAAAAGACATTTGAAGGGCTGTCATCATGTAGACTCTTTTTGAATAATAATGGTATGAAATGGTTTGGATGATTTTTCCGGCACAGCAAATATGTGAGCAAATTACATACTTGCTGTGAACATTTATAAATCTGTTCTTTCAGCTATGCGACCTATTTTATTATTCTGTTTAATAAGCCTTGTATTTTTACGAATTAACATCGTTGATAAACACACAGAAATGTGTACAATGGTTTTCTTTCCTTAGAAATGTGTATTACTCAGATGATAATTTTTCTTCAGCAAACTAAGGAGTACTCAATAATTTTATAGGAGGACCAATTCCATCCTTGGAGCTGTTCATGCAGATGAGAGAGAATAAGAGCTCAGGAAATGCAAATAACAGTGAGACTGTTGACAATGGGTACAGCTGGTTAAGGCAGTGGCATTTGCAAAAGATGAATCAGTCGGGCTACCTCGCTGGCATGAACAGGACTGGCCTCCTGATGGAGGAGGTTGTTTTGATGCCAGTAGAGAAGAGAATGCATGTTATACCTGGTCCCTCACCAAGAAATGCATCTGAAAAAAATAACGTGTCATACGATTCAGAAGAACAAACAATTCAGCATTTTAATGCCCTGAGGTTGAACTATTCGGCTCTCATCAAAGAAATAGACCAAGAAATAAATGAGGCAAGGACACATGCATAATTTTTTCCATTCCTTTAAGTCCACGAGAAATTCTTTAAGAGTAATTTCCTTCTATTTTTAAAGTATTTTTAATATAGTCAAATTTCAATTTTCACATTTCTTTCTATCACAATAAATCTAATGATCAAGTTGCTGTATGTTGTTTCAATATTTTCTTAAATTTTCTTTGCATTGATATTGGTGGCTTTTGGATTTAAACTTTTTTTAGAGTTAGTGTTTAAACTTTTTTTTCAGATGATTACCAAGAGGAGAAACGGGAGTCGCTCGTTGGAGTTCTCTTGGAATGCCTTTGAGGGCCATCAGAAGGGTCACCTCCCTCGCATTGTGGACAAAGCTCTTAGATTGCTTAATTTAAAACAAGTGGTCACAGAAGTGGAAACAAGTGTGATGTCCAAAGTTTCTTGCACAGCATGCAAAGCAGGTCAGTAAATTCAATGAAGACAACTCATTCACAAAAGTTCTCTTTTAAGACATACTATTTAAGAGTAATCTCGTGGCCATCTTTTGGCAGTCAGCCTTACTCTGTACGTGAATTTTCAAAATTTTTCAGTGCACAAGTAATTACATGCAGTGTTTACTTTTATTGCCTGATTCTTTCTGTAGGTGTTGGCTTACTTCAGCATTACATAAAAACAGGGAGGACAGCTTCAGATATTATAAGAATAACGAAACACTTCTGTGTCAATTTGAAAATTCAAACTCCTCGTGTATGTGATGGGATCACGGAACTTTTTGGGGTAAGTTACTCTTCTTGCTAGTCGTATTAATGGCAAATGTATATCTTTTGAGATAAGTAGGCACCCACAAAGCACTCGAATGTTTGACAATGAACAACTTGAGCTACATAAAGTGTTAGTGATATGAAGGCATCTTCTTTCAAATGTCAATTTCACAACTGCACTTGGAAATTAATGAAAAATAAAAAATTTCATACATCACGAAATAATTTTAATCTATGATACATGGATTTGTTTTCTCAGGGTGAAGTTACCTATGTTTTGAAAAGAGTGGATATTGGTCCTGATGAAGTGTGCAGTTTTGTCATTGGTGATGCATGTGGTGAAGTAGACAATCCATCACATGAGTGGAAGGTTCAATTCCCTCCGGTTCCTAAGCCTGCCATTGTGAACAATCCTCCTCCGAAGGTATGTATGACTTGACTTCTAGGAATCATTCCTTAGTAGTTCTTGGGTGGAGATTAATGCAAAAAAGTAAGCAAAATACTAGTATGTGTTCCCGAAAGGTATAATATAGTTACTTATAAAGGGTTATCCTCATTGGCTATGGATTTTCAATTAAATTTATCCCTGTGGTGGATGATTGAGATGATTATAATGTGGACATGGAATAGTATTTCAAGGTGTAAAAAACAAGTTTTGTTTTATGAATAAATGTAAAAATCAATTGATATAATTCTTCAATATACATTATACTTTTTGCCTTAACTATAATTTTGTAGCAATTCAGTTAGTGATAATTTCTATAGTACCTGCATAATTGTTTTTTAACTAAGTTTTGGTCCAATAGCATCTTAAGTCTGACCAATTATTCAATTTGCAATTGTTTCATGTGATTCCTCATGTTAATATAGAATCTTGGATATTGGTTGCAAACTGCCTAAATACCAAATTTAATTGCCTCCATAGCCAGGTACAACTCCAACTTTCAAAGTCCTGCATTTGTCAGACACGCACTTTGATCCGTACTACGAAGAAGGGACCAATGCCGAATGTAACGAGCCGCTGTGTTGCCGTCTGACCAACGGACGGCCACTTCATCCATCGGCGGCGGCTGGGCGATGGGGAGACTATCGAAAGTGCGATACTCCTAAAAGAACGGTTGATTCTATGTTGGAACACATATCTAACACTCATCCAGTAAGTTAACACCTCCTGGAAATATGTTTTTATGTATAATCAAAAAAAAGTACTTTCGTCGTCAATGTGATGATTGCAATTGATGTCTTATAATTTCTATCAGGACATTGACTACATTCTGTGGACCGGGGACTTGCCTCCTCATGATGTGTGGAATCAAACTAGGGAAGAGAACTTAATGGTGCTCAGGCAAACTATCGATCAGCTCTCGGAAATTTTCCCAAACATTCCAATTTTTCCTGCCCTTGGCAATCATGAAAGTGCACCGGTCAACAGGTAAGATTTTGTGTTATTAAATCAGTTGAAATAATTTGCCGAATGTATTTCTCTGGTTACTTCTCTGCTCCCATACTCGGTGAGGAACTGTGTGTCATCTTCTCTAAACCATGATTTTTTGAACTGAAAATGTTTTGCATTAATACTCTTAGTGCTTAAATGATTCCAAAGAAACTGCGGAAGATGCCGCAACGGTATCTTTTGATGGAGTCATCCGCGAATGTGCATTTCAATGCAAGAATTTGGTAGGGTAAAAATCATTTGCCTAGACCGGGATTCGAACCCAGAACCCTCGATGTCCAGCCGAGTGCCTTAGCCAGTTAAGATATCGAGGCGTCCTCTTAAACTCTGAAATTTTGGGGGCTTTAAAAGACGCCTCGATAGCTTAACCGGCTAAAGCACTCGGCTGGACATCAAGGGATCTGGGTTCGAATCCTGGTCAAGGCGAATGATTTTCACACTCTGAAATTGTTGCGTTGAAATGCTTAAATGATCCTGTGATATACCCAATCATAACGTCTATGTTGACAAGCAGGACCCAGATTATCCATATGTCTTTTTGGGACATCTTTTCCTTGCATGCTTGTATAAATTTACATTTTCTTATTGGTGGAGGAAGTTTATCTGTCTGAACTTAGTTCAGCAGTGTGCAATAGCACAATATTTGGCAGAAAATAAATTTATCAAACTCTGCAATTTCTCTTTATTCAAGATAATAACTTTTCCTAGGCAAGCAGGCGCTCTCAACTTTAGCATTCATTAATCATCCAAACTTCTGTGCTTATTTATCAAAGTATGATTTATGATGAGATTAACCTTACCAATGCAAAAATTGTTGTTTTTCAGCTTCCCTCCTCCATTCATCCAGCGAGGAGATTTCTCCATGGAGTGGCTTTATAATGCCATAGATGAACAGTGGCGGAGGTGGCTCCCATCTTCAGTTTCCGGAACTATCCGCAGAGGGGCTTTCTATTCTGTTCTTGTTCGTCCTGGCTTTCGGATTATCTCTCTGAACATGAATTACTGCAACAACAAAAACTGGTTAGTTAAGTGGTATCGGACCAATAATTGGTTGAATGAATAGGCGTAGCAATTCATTATGTGATGCCCTATTAATAATGCGAATGCTGTTTATTATGGCTGGTCCTCTTCATAATATATGCCGAACCAAATGAAAATAAAATATTCTCTTTTTTGTTGTTAAAAGGTGGCTGCTGTTAAACAGTACTGATCCTGCAACAGAACTCCAGTGGATGATTTATGAGCTGCAGGCTGCAGAGTTTAATAGGGAAAAAGTTCACATAATTGGGCATATTCCACCTGGTCATCCAGATTGCCTTCGTGTTTGGAGTCGGAATTACTATTACATTATTAATAGGTGAGTTAAGCAAAACTACGGAAGTGGATTGACAGCCAATAGTTTAATATCCTCTCTATTCACATTGCAGTGCTAAATTAGCAAAACTGAAGTGAAATCCAAAAGTGGTCAAATTTCAAACCATTAGCATCCTGTTATTTTCATTTTTCAGGTATGAATCAACAATAGCTGCTCAGTTTTTTGGTCACACTCACTTTGACGAGTTTGAAATATTCTACGATGAGGCTGGCACTGATCCCACTCGTCCTACAAGTATTGCCTATGTTGGACCTTCAGTAACGCCATATTTTGATTTGAATCCAGGTTATAGGATATATTATGTAGATGGAGATCACAAACAAACCACACGGGTGAGTGTATGATATTGATTTTCATTCCTGTGACTGACTGATTGTTTTGTATCCTTAGCAGTGGTAATGACATCATGAATCATAAGTTTTTGCACTTATTCATGGATGTTTTGGTGGCTTCTTGAGTTGACTGCACGAGGAATATATTTTGGTTCAACATTTCTCTCGTATCTCGAGTGAACACTCTTCACCTCAGAAGCCATCATAGCAATGGTAGAAGAATACATGTGGGGCTTTTTATTCCCTTGCTATACTTTATTTTCAGTTATTTCAAAATTAATCGATAGCTCTTCAATTATAGGGTTGAATATTTATTGAAATTAATATTATTTTTTTCACTTACATCAATTTCAGAGCGTGTTGGATCATGAAACATGGGTGATGAACCTGAAGGAAGCCAATCTTTATAACTATCCCATTTGGTACAAGCTCTACTCGACTCGAGCAGCTTACGGTTTGCCGTCTTTGTCGCCAACAGATTGGGATGCCATGCTACAGAAACTTACTGAAGATTCTGATCTCTTTGACCTTTACTACAAGTATGCAACTTATTGCAGTTTTCATTCTTAAATTATTCATTTGTGGTGTTAGTAATGATGTTGTCAGGATTGTAGAAGTCAAGTTTCAGCAGAAAAAATAGTGAGCTACTGATAATTGTAATGTAATTATGCAATAACCATAATGCCAATTTCATAGTTTATCATGCATGTCATAGGGGATTGTGATACGAGTCGAAACTATCATGTACATACGAGGGTGGTCCCAGAAGTACCCGACCCCACAAAGAAAACGCAAAAAATTTGGATAAAAATTATTTTTATTTTTCAACATTACCCCCTTTCAGCTCTGCTTGCACATCCCAGTGATGTTCAATACGTTCCATACCCTTTTTATAGTAAGAACTGCCTTGCTCCTCAAAATAGCCATTAACTGCCAACATCACTTCTTTAAGGTTGGAAAATCTTTGACCACCGAGCCATTTTTTCAAGTTTGCGGACAGAAAATAATCCGAGAGGGCTAAATCTGGCAAATAGGTTTCATGAGGTAGCAATTCAAACTTAAATTAATGAATTATGGCCATTGCAGTAACAGATTTGTGAGCTGCTGCATCAAGACATGATAGAACAACATGTTCTTCTTAGCCAAATGCGGCCGCTTTTGCTTGATATCTTCGCTCAAACATTGTCCAGGTTCAAATCCTTGAGACAACAAATATTTTTCAGTGGTATCCCAATCCCTACGTGAGGTGCTTTGTGGAGAGCACTTTGAGTTAGTACGATGTCCGTCAGATGGGACGATCAACTGTGCACCCTTTAGCACCTTTCGGCAAGAGTAGGCTAATGCCAACGCCGGGTTTCTCTCCACCCTTTATCCTTCCCCATCCATCCGTAATGGTACAAATGACCTTCGCTGTCGGTTGCCTCCCAAAAAAACTACTACTACTACAATTCCTACCTAAAATCTAAAATGATAACTTTGCCAAATGACTATTTGAATTTCCTCAAGGCAGTCTTGATTCAAAGAATTTTAGGGAAGAAAAAAAAAAGTTCAATTCTGCCATCTCAAATGAGATCCTATTCCATATGCATGAAAAATGATGCAATATTCGAATCTAAAAATATTGTTACTTCTTGAAAATTATTTGTTATCTCCCAGTAGTGAAATATATTATATCAAACAATAAATTAACAACTTTGGGGTGCTCAAGTTGATAAAACCGTTGCCCTTGAGGTCCTATCAATCACTGATTGAAAAAAGTCTTATTTGATTCCATGAAAGACATTGTAAATATGTTGATATAAAGTAAATTACTTTTTATGTTTCTTGCATAAATAATTTTGTTAATATAATGATAGAGAAATGGTAAACCTGCTATTACATTAAGTATTCATACCTGCTATTACGTTCTCACTGAATGCTGTGGAGGTGTATGCTAGCAAGAGGTTGGTAGGGACCCTGAAATGGCACTACCAATAAGCCTAATTGGAATGTTTTGGAATACTAATAGTTTTGTTGTTGTATGCATCTGTGTACTTTTACAAAATATTTTTAAATGAATCATAACCACAATTGTATGTGTCAGAAATGGGGAACATTTGAGTTAGAAATACAATTGTAAATTAAAATGGTACAACTATAAATAAAACCAGTTAATTGAATAATCTGACAAGAACTTCAAACAGCACAAATATCATCTTACAGTGCATAAACCTGCTGACGAATTTAATAAAAATAACTGGTTTGAAATTGGCAGAATATTTTAAATCGTATAAAAAGAAGAATTGAATATCTGTCTGCATAAGATTTTGTCTCTTGTAATCCTGGCCCCTTCGAAAAGTTGTCGAGTGCATTTTCAAATAGTGTACATTTCTTAATATACCAATTTCTTTGTGCCAGGCATTATTGGAAAAACTCACCGGTTCGTCCCATCTGTGATGCCAACTGCCGGAAAAGGATGCTCTGTGATCTTCGCTCGGGAAGATCACATGACAGGCGTTTGCTTTGCCAAGAAATTGAGAGCCGTGTAGATGCCGCTACAAAAACCGGGTGGCGCTCTTGGATATTGAATGGGCTGGCCTTATCGTATGTGGCTAATGCGTTCTCTGCCTTCTCCTGGGTGCAGGACACAATGGGCTTTCAGTTCATGAACCCATTTTCTTCAGGATAGTGACTAATTTAGATATAGATGTATTTTGTGCTGAGAACTCATGGTGGTGGTTAAATTGGAGGAATAATTCTTCTAGCTCTGTAAATGTGGATCCTCATCCCGACCTCTATTTTACACAATTGTACATACATATTTTTGTGAGAGGTTATTTCTTTTCCCCAAGTTTATTTCATGCTGTAACTTATTAATTGTTCATAATATAATAATCCCAAATTTTTAAAAGCTAAATCTTCAAGTTTTATTGGAGTGAAATTATGAAAACTATAAAAGCATTGCCTAGCCGTCCGAATTCATCAATAATTCATATTAATTCAAAATTGGTATATCATGTGAATACAGACTTATATTATTCACACATATATATTTTATACAAGAATCTTCTGCTGTTTTCATAAATGCATCAAATCAATGAGTTGGACATACTTTCTACTCATTTATCATGATGGGGTGAGGAAAATATACCTGCTTTCTTTTCAATTTTAAGTTTCATGGACATATGCCCGCATATTGGTTATCATCTAAGTTATGACTTTTAAATAATGGCATGGAAGCCAATATATTCCAAGGGTAATGAATGATATGAGCTTCTGGTAAAGGACTGCTATGGAATCACAATTTCAAAACCCTGAGATAGCCTGGGCATTAATTCTCAAGGTATTTTTCTCAAATGCTGATTGATCAAATTAAACAGTCTTATAAAGTCAATTCTATCCAGGCCAACCTTGTAGATCAGTGCCTGTCCTGCCTTCTACTGGTGCTACATCCCTCGGACAAAATATTAAGATAAAAATGGATGTCTTTCAAAAATACTAGTACTTTGTCATGGTCAGTATGGAAGGAGGGCTATTTCAATAAAGGGGGATTTTTCCCAATCAACCGATTGGTAGTTCAAGGCTCTGTGTGGTTTATTTGTAGATAACAGTTTAAATGTCATTTCTCTTCGACTCTTTTGAGTTTTGTTTGGATGTGCTCAAGGGAGTGAATATTTATTTGGATAAACAAAAATAAACACCATACTCAAACCTCCCTTGAAGCAAATTCATTTGCTACTATGCAAGAAATATATTTTTCGTCATTTCTGGTGATAGGAATCAAATGAGTGGGAAATGGGTCCTTTAATTTGATTTGATTCTCCTAGCAAAATACATGCATTTATGCTGTAGAAATACACATGGTGTATTAGTTTGTGTGGAAAGATGGTGGCAAAATATATATACCTATGTACATGCTAACAATTATATGTTTGTAATCAAATCCTCTTCTGCATCTTCTACATGCTTTTAAAAACTGATGCACTTAAAGTATTGCAACATTCTTTGGATTACAGGGAAATTATTAGTAACAACTTTTAGAGTGAAACATGATTTTTACCTGATATTAAATCAAGGATAAAATATTAACATTTTTCAATATATTATTAATATTTATTGTGACATATTTTATTAGAGCTTCCATTTTAATTTCAACCATCTAATTCTTTAGCATAAACATGTATGTATTTGTAATGTTTAAATAAAGCATGTATTCTTTAAAAGTCACGTACAACAAATGCAGCCCTGCACTAAAAATAGAGCAATGATATTCAGAAAATGCTGTTATAAATTATGGACAATATCACTGATATACCGAAATATTTCAAAGTTGTGTCCTTAAAAGGCAGGCCTTGTGTTTCCTTCTCTCATTATTTCGTTGGTTCCAATATTGCATCATGATACATGTCTCCAGCTAATAAAATGCCATGATGTTTTATCCAATTTACTTCACGTTGATGCCAATGGCTGTTGTTACTTTTGTCTAATTCACGTTTTGGGACAATTCAACTCAGATGTATTGTAGCCCTTAAAATAATAAATTTGAGGGTGGCATAATGATAGGTTCATTTTTGAGAACTATAGTATGGAACCATTATACAAATTTTTAATGTAATTTTACTTAAGTGAGAGAATAATTCATTGTTATACACAATTCCCTTTTTCATTCAGGGAATCAGTTCTAGCAGATTAAAAATATACCATTGTTATAGGCTTGGTTCATTCCGAGTTGGTCAATATATATGATCACACTTTATCTACCAAAGTATTAGAATCTTGCCATTGTTATATATTTTTGTTGATCTTTTGTATGTGATGGTACACTTTGTTACAGATGCTCACCATTATGAAAATTTCACCTCAGCTATTTGTACACAATTCCACTTTTATTGTAATATTATAAAGAGATTTCCTATGTAGGTGATGTACCCTAAATTGTCCAAGCATTGTGTATTTTGTTGAACGATGTATATATGTAAATTAAAAAAGTACGTGCCTTCTTAATGTGATAACATCAACTCCCTAACAGGAGCTGAATTTATATTTTTGCCCTCTTAAAAGCACTTTTGTGTTATTCCCTCAAGCCACTATAAAACTTTGAAGACAATGCAAATAAAAATATGCATTAAATATTTTTTAGAGAAATATTTATTTCAGTTTATTCAATTAACACAGTTAAATAAACCCGAACCTTCATCTTCTGATACTTTCTTAACCCTTAATGCCTAAATAGCTCTGAGCATGTCAATTTTGATTGATTGAATATTGTATCAAAGTTAGTTTCTTTGAACGTCAAATTTGAATTTACTTAAAAATCTTTAAATCATGCTCTATGGAGGACTTTAAAACAAATTTTAATGTTCATAAAAATTGAGAGTTCTAATGTTCTGATATTGTTCATAAAAAGTGAAAACATTGTCTAAAATAAAGGGTATAGACAATATGTGCGAGCTTTGTGGAACTGAATTTGCAAAAATATGTGATTACAAGGGTTAAGATAGTACTGGTTGATAACAGTTCATGACTGTTGTGAAACTCGAATTAATTTTCGTAGTCTGATTTTCTTAGAATTATTCTCTGCAGGTCTTTCTTTAGCATCAAAATATGGTATTTTAAATGTTGGCATTGAATGAGGTAGTGCTGATTGAAGGAAGTCGTCAAAGCTAATTTAGCATGCCTAATCGATGGAAGCTCCAATGAAAAGAAAAGTATTTTTATCAAAGTCCAGGATAAACCGATTTGTTTTCATAGTTGTTTGTCATGTAATAAGGAAGAGCAGCATCAACTCACAAAACTTGCCAAGGGTGGATACAGATTTTAACTCCAAGTGTTTGCCACTTAAAATTCAGCGGGGCAAGAAGAGAGTGAAGGTAGAATGATAAAGCTTTTAAATAGAGAAAATGAAGTGTGTGTGGCCGTGAAGGTGGGCAAAACAAAAAATAACAGAATAGCAAGAGCAGCAGATGAACAATGAGGACGGTTAGCATGAAGGAAATCAAAAACCCATGGATATAGGGGAGATGTTTCGAAGGATGGAAGAGAGAAAAAAATTGGACATTCAGGAGAAGTATGATCGGGGAAATAATGGCTATACTTTAAAACCAACAAAGTCAAGGAAACATATAAGCACTGCCAATTTTCAATGCCTACAACATAGTTGGAGATCATAGTAAATGATACAGTTGATAGCAGGAACTTTTTTTGAGATGGGGGAATGTGAGAGAAAGAAGTTACATAGCATAATTGTTCCAAAAAACATCTATTTCTTCCTGTAATTCTCTCATTTGGTTTGCATATGTATTGAGAACCATTAGGGCCAGAATTTATACCATTTCTGTGAGACAACTGGGCTGAGAACTTGAACAACATGTATGTATGACCTAAAGTAAGCCATTACTACTCTGTAAACTAACTTTAACTACTTCCACATAACAAACTACTTTTTCAAATTATTTTATGTAACAGTCTTAAAGTGTTGCTCCTAACCGCATGTTAATACAAAGCTTCTCAGATTCCCAACACCTTTGGCTCTTCCAAATTCGGAGGAGCCAAAACTTCTGTGCCATGTGCTTCTAATGCAAGGGCTGTTGTTATATTGCACGTGACTTCCATTGAAGAACGGTATGGGGTTGTGCATCCAGCCATTTCCCTCCAAGTGGCCGCGGAATGGTGCTTGGTGTACCTTAATAGTTGGTGGACTAGTAAGCATCGCATGTTTCTTGAAAAAGTAAGGAAGTACCCTGATACATTGAAAAAGGAAACATGAAAATACACACGTATTTTCAATTATCAAACGGCAATATGTATGATAAGATGTTCTTCAAAAATCTGACCAAACTATGATTGAATAATTAATAATTTCTATATAATCAATTATTTTTTTCCGAATCCAGTAGATTTCACGAATTAAAAGTAATGACGAAATTGACAGGTTTGCCTGATTTATTCCATTAGTTTAACTGCATTTTAAAACCTCTCCACTAAACCTGATGAAGATATAAGAACATTGTTTATTAGAAACTAAGAAATTTCTAAAGCTAACTTTATATCTAGACTTTGAATGCTCCAAATTTGGCTGAACAAATAGTAACATGTGTTTGTCAATCAATATCTTATTATATTTTCCTAGAGGGAGATTCAACCTTGACCTGTAAACATTGCCTAAATTAAACTTTTGTCTCAATCCCTTTATCATTTCAGGGTATCCATTTTCATGGCCATTCCAGCACTGACATACTCCATACCCAAAATAGTTCTAGGCTTTGGATAGGGTGCATGTGATTAGAACTACAAATTTAAAAAAACAAAACTGCTGTGATCAGGGATGATTTAAAGGCTCAGGGTCCTGGTGAGAATATGAATTGAGCATGGTGCAAATGTGAGTTCCAGCGGCATTCTTTGAAAGGACTTGGTGACCAAGTTTCATAGAATACTCCAGACGAATGTGTTGTGCCCTCAAATTGAACTTGGAGGGATGGCGTCTTCTGCATTTAATGCAAACACTCAAGGACTAAATCTTCCCACTCCAAAGAGATTTCCATGGGCACACATCAAGATATTGTTTGGCGAGCTAATGCCACTGTTAAAAAAACCAAAATGAATGCAAGGCATAAGACTATTGCGCCAAAAAACAAACTGCCCAACACACATCGATGGACGTGCTGATGTGACTTACGACGGTAATTTGTGATAGACAAACGTTACTCTCTAACATACTCATTGTGCAAGCAAGAAGTAAAATAATAAGTGTTTTGAAAGATGACATGTGGCAGGATTGAGACCACGTTTCAATAAACTCGAGGCTCAGGCATTCAAATAATTGAAGTCACCCGTAATGTAAACAATTATCCACCTTGAGCACATGGTGATAAAGAGATTAATTAGTAGTTAATTACGATCTAAACATAAGAAAGTTTAAAGATCCTTCAGCTTCAAATTTTATCTAATCCATTTCTTTACTATTGTACATTTTACTATCTCAGTTTTCTGCATTTCATGAAGGGGGTAGTCATTGTATGAACATGAAGATTGACTAACATTAGGAGCCAAAACATTTTTTATTACTGGTAAATGCAATAAAAACTCTAACGAGTGATATCTTTTGTGATCTTTTGCCATGTTACACAAAAACCTGCTGAATGTTGTTGTTATGTATTTATGAATTTATTTATGATGAAATAAATATTAACTATTAACATAAAAATATAAAATTTATTCCTTCTTTTAAGAATACATTGCATTCACTAAAACAGACAGACACTGGGAATGTGGTATGAATTTACACTAGCACAACACAATGAAAAGTAATTATCATTAAAAAGTGCACACATTGCTCAATGAGCAGCGATATGAAAGCTGAAAGGAAAGGTTTAACAACCCAAGTTCATCAAGAACACATCCATTAAGACTATGCTGGAACATTTAACATGAAATTTTGTTGCTGGTCCCACCACTTCACAGTTTCTTTCAATATTGTTAATTTAGAGGAAATATATTAATTTTGCCATAAATTGAAAAATTAAATATTTACTTCCTTAGTTTATAAAGACACACTAGCCATCATATTAACATTTGCACTTTCACAACACACATTACATATCAAGGCACATACCTTCGAAAAAGCATTAACGACAACATTCAAATATTCCCTTAAAATCTAAAAGTTGTACGTTTAAAAATACATTTCCACTGATGATATGGCACCATAGGCCAAAAAAGTGAAAATCCAAACCAAATACTTTCAGAATTTAAAATTTGAATGGAGCTCCCTCATTTTGAAAACACATCGCCACTTCAGTTTGATTGCCAGTCCACCTGGAGGACACAATTAGTATCTTCCAGGGAGAGAGACTTCTTCACGGAGAGCACCATCACAGACGGCGGAGATTCCTTTTACTCCTCTTGCTGTTAACCAAATCCAACCGTCTCCTCGTGGCCAAGAGAGCCGCGTGAGGAGGAGAGGGTGGTGTCGTGTCTTTCGGAGCAAATGGGCACGCAATGTACCTGGGAGGCGAGGATGAAGGGAATCCATTGATGGGGTAAAGGTGATCGGAGCAATGGCACAACGTGCAGTACCTAAACTGGCAACCATGCCGGGAGCACACGCCAACGTTGAGCTTTATGTCCACAATGGATGGAAAGGAGCAACGCGGGCATGACTTTAGATGCTGTGAATCATTTCCATCCACACGAAGGCCCTCCTGTAATCGTATGGGAACATTGATTATAACCACCAGAGTGATATGAAGCCACAAATTAATCTAATAGTCTGATAGCAGAGCTCATCCAATGCTAGTCCCTATGAGGCATGTGATATTCACACATACGAGGTAGGTTCCTTTCCCTTTGCCAACGCTGGTTTGTTTCCCACGGAGATTTTGTGCACAAAAATTACACGGCTTGGATGAAATTGAGTGTCTCATGAGACATCATTGGGAATCAAACTTCCTGATCAGCATGCCAGTTGCTCCGACAACTGGGCTAAACATGAAACCCAGATAAAAAAGTTAACCAACTTGAACTTTGAACCCTAATGGATTACGTTAGACAAAATGAATCTAGTGAAAGAAGACAATTCCACAGAAAAGTAATATTTTGTGCCAGAGGAGCTTCATAAATTATCATTCCCTGACTTATTTAGTAGTGATCACTAATGGTACAGGTGTCGTTTATCGTATCTCATCTCTCCTCAGGGCATTTTCATTGGGACGTAAACAAAAAAGAATTTAACATTTAAAAATTGCATTGTGGTGGCATGCCAACTTTGGTTGGGGAGCCGTAGCAAAAATTGTCTCAGATAACCTACATGAAGTAATATATATTTTCGGCACCAATTTGCCAATTTGAAAAGGCCATCATGGCTTGCAAGTTGAAGGCATCCCAGATTTCTTAGCAGGATTACCTTTGCCAAAACAAATTGCAATGGGACATATAAATTCACTGGTAAATATTTGTCGAGTGCTGACGATATTGGGTAAAAATATAACTTACCTTCATGTAAAGCTGGAAGCGGAAACTTTTTGGACTCAACTTTGGAGGTGGTGTTTTCATATGAACATTTTCAGGTGGTATTAGCCTTTCCTGTTGGATAACACCCAGTACAGTGCGGCTATCCTTGTGGGTATTTATTTTATTCAGGAGTGAAACCTGAAAGAATAATAGAAAACCATCGATTAGGAAAACAAGAAAAATATCAGGGAACATTCTCTTTGTCAAAGAACCAACCACAAGAACAAAAAACTTCCCCAGCCCAAATTCAATTCAATAATGGTAGGAGTCAATATCTTTTTCAAAGTATTGTTTAATCTTGTCAGAAAAAGGTCTTAATATGCACGTGCACAGCAATATCTCACTAAATATGTAGATTTATCACAAAACACATTGACCTGTGGATTAGAGATCTGGTTTTGTGAACGATTTGTTTAGAAGTGACCAGGAATCTATGAGACACCAGGGCATATTCTTTCACTCAACAGAACAAATGGGATGTCCATGTAGATAATAATAACTAACCCTCTAGTAAAGAGATGTTCCTTGTAATTGGGTCACTTAGTTTATCAAAAACAAGACTAGAAACGTCAATAGCGGGGACGCCACGCTTAGCAAAATTTAGCCAAACTTACACATGCAATGTTTTCCTTCTTCAGCTTCCACCTTTCTATTGCTGTCAATCTCCGTGAGTTTGCATTCTTATCACTCATGACAAGAGTTTGCCAAGTCTTGCTCACAATGCAGCATGCTATCAAATCTTCATCACTTAAGTGGGACAAAACAAGGGAGAGTGCTGGAGCCATCATTCTCTCTTTACCCAGACACCAAAGGAAGTCGACATACTGTGCACCATATCTCGGGCGGCAAGGATCACGATAAACAGACCGGTCGGAAAATGATGGAAATTTTGTGACGGTGGTAGATGCTCTGCCTTTTCTCGGTGGGGTGCGAGTTTTCTGCCCAAAAACCATACCAGAAGTTTTGTATACTTTCTCCACTGCATTTTCCCTTGTGTATGAATGGCGCTTTTTCGGACTTGGAATGGTAGAAAGCTTCTCGAGAAAAGACTTATTTGGAGTGGATAAACCATGCACAGCACTACGAGTTTTAATAGTTGGATCTGGACCGCTACCATGAGATTCTATTTCTTCTTGCAAAGTAACCGCAGGAATAAGGCAACGTCCCGGACGTCGACGCGAAGTGCGAGTTTTTTGGGAAATGCCTGGGGTGCATGAACTATCTGCTGAATCGAAGAGCCTTTTCCGAACATCTACGGGTGACAATGAATTCTCCCGAAAAGTCTTCGTTGATATTCCAGATGAAGGAACACTGGAATACCCACTGTCTTCATTGCCAGGAAAAATCACAGAAAAACGTGAACTACACTCCGGTGTCACATACTGAATTTCAGCTAAATTATTTGAAGGGCTCGAAGGCTCCATTTCGTAGCTAGTTGTGTCACACTGCAAAATGAAAACAAAAAGAATGAGATGTATTGATGATGTATGCCTGGTCAGAAAGGCGTAAAGCTAACTATAAATAAATTTCATTAATGTCTGTGCAAGGAACGCAAAATTCCTCTCAATATACGAACACATTACGATGATTTCTTAAGGGTACAATTGGAAAAAGCTTCTTCGACACCGGGATCCAACATCATGGATTATTACAAAACCTTAAACGTTGAATGAACGAGTGGCAAAACCTACTACTATTACATAAATGCATTAATCCATGATTTAAACTTCATTGGTATCATGCAATAATGTACTTTTGATATCGAAACTGAATTGCAAAAAAATTAGTTTTTGCAGGAGCCGTTAAGTGTTTGACACCATGTACCACAAACAATTAAAACAGATATAGAATTAAAACTTGTTTACCAAATCAAAAACCCAAGTGCCGCGAAACTTGGCAGACACGTATTCGCTTCCTTCAAGTTTCAAATCAAGCTTAGCTCCACTGAATTAATGTGCCTGCATGCGTAATATTCCCTCCATCACTTCGCCAATTCCAACCACAAAACAACTCACATGAATGTGAATTTTCAAGAACTTAACGAAGCCCTAATTACTCATGGCAACACAACCGGTATTATTTTCCGACATGGGTGAACCCAGATATGCCTGCCTGGTTTTGTTTTGAAAATTCTGTTTCATCGAAATGTATGAGGATGTTAAAAGGCAATTTTTGGCGCTCTCAAACCGCATGCACCATTATATAACTGGGAAATTGTAAATCGTGATGATAAAATTTTCATCATCGAGAAAACCATAGTCAATTGTTCGAAAAATGAAGTACGGCGCGCGTGAAATCGGCGTCGATTCCAATTGATTACATGTAGAATCAATTGGTACTTGAACGAGCGAATTAGAAATATGCCGTCTCATTACTATTTAATGAATCTTGGACTCGTCTAAGTAACAAGCCTAGCTTAAAACAACAATGTTGGTAAGATAGAATGTATAAGAAGAGCACCAAAAGATGTTTCCTTTTCAGTTGGTACCTATATTTTAACTGAATGCTAGATGAAGTCACGGAGAAAATTTGTTTGTTTTACTCTGTACTCTACTGTAACATTAATACAAAGGAAGCAAAAGATATTCGAATTGATATCTATGAAGATTTTAGATTGACTATATCAAATAGTATTTCCTTAAAATCGTTAAGTGTTTAACCCTGCACGGCATAAGTAAATATTATTTTATATAATGTCTAATAAGACGCAATAAGAAGCCCAAATCATCTTATGCATTCTATGATGATTTTGTTTCTTTCAAAGAATAATAAGGCTTTTTACTTCGTAAGGGGGAGGGGGAGTTTTTATTTATGGTTTTACTGTAAGAGTAATCTACAATCTTCCGTATTGAGTGAATTAAATGATTTTAAGACGGTGTAACCTGGTTAGGCTGTTGTTGTATACAACGGAAACGAGTTATCAAGTAAGCAGAGGATTAATGGTCCCGAAATATTCTAATATTTAAAATTCTGGGAATGGAACGGTATTCCGATACGAGTCGATTAAACGCATTGAATGAAATACTCGCCGCCGGTATAATTCATTAGATGAGAACGGGTGCCCAACTGAATAACAGGAATAGACTATCCTCGGGAACAAACTTGGGCCTTGTCGAATTGAGCATAATGCATGAACACCCCAAGCCTAGCTTTAGGAAAGATGCAATTATTTATTTATTTAACGACTTTATTGGGGAGATATAGATACTTAATTATTCCTTCTTCCGCCTCAGTGGAAGCTAATATTTTGCAATTCGTAAGTGCACAGTTACAGTTGAATATAATTGCAAAATCAGGAGTGTTGTAAGTGGATTAAATTGCAATTTAGTCTTACCATCATCTTGAGACTTAGGTTCGGCGAAACATAGGGCAATATAATTGAGATAGTAAAAAGAAAAACGCTGTAGTTTCAACTGGGTGGGCGAAGAGAGCACTTCTCTGGGGGGACACAAAATGGCAGCGTAAAAATTGAAATGAAACAAAATGTGGAAGATGGTGATAGAAGGGAGAATGTTCGAGTGGAAGGAAGAAAATATGCTTTCTAGACAGCATTAAGGCAAGCACAAATTGTGAGGAGAGGAGGAAAGAAATATTCAGGGGCAACAAAATAGCAATCCCATGACACCTAAACGTAAATATTCATTAGAAGCCATCCTAGAACAATCATTTATTTGTATTAATCGTGTATTTGGTCCATGCATCGATGGACTGGCCAGAGAGTTAGACGAATGCATACCCTAATCATAATTGCCTTCATCAAGAAACTCGTCACAAGAGTAGTGCAGTTCCATTTATAAGAATAGGTATAGTTCTTCCTTTAAGAAGTATTGTCAAATGTTTAAAAAACCAGAGACAGTCTGTACAGAATTTTCTCCCAAGTTCTCGAGTCCTACCAGATTGCAATTTTATTCGAACAGATTAAATTTGAAAGTTATCACAACTCATATTTAAGTGAACATGTCTCTTAATTGTTCTCTTAATATTCAATTCTAAATATCTCGTAATTCTTCTCTCCATTATGCTATTTGATGAACATCACTCGAGCAAATTCGAAATTGCCATGCAGTGGATGGTGACTGAGCTCTTCAAAGGTAGAGCACCTCCACAAACATGGACAGTTGAAAATATGAATGAAGAATATTGGTAGCTTTTGGAAGCTTATTTTTAAATAGATGATAAAAGCCAAGCCTCTGAGTACACAATAAACAGATGTAATTACAAGGAAGAGTGAGGAATCAGAATGTAAAAAAAAGAGAAGAAGAAAGTATGAAATAGCTTTTGGATAAGAAGAAAATTTTGCTGTACACATTATGAGACAGTTACTTAGGAGTGTAATAGAAAAAAATTGATGGAAAAGTCAAGAGGAAGGAAAAATGACAAATACTATGGTAAATTAAGACTTAAGGAAAGGATATATATAGAGAAATTAATGCTCAACAATAAGAAAACATAGGTTGTAACAGAGAAGGAATGATTAAGTTCTTCAGATGCATTGAGCTGAAAAACTGGCTATGGAGTCATTGGTATCAAAGTTTCCTCATAACTGAAATCAGTTCACCATTATTCTCACAAAAGGTATCCTGTCCTTGAATATGTTAATGCCCTGATTTCGGAATACATGGCTTGGATGAAATTGAGGATCTCCTGAGACATAATTGGGAATCAAATTTCCTGATCAGTAGGCCACCAAGAAGGGTAAAAATCATAGGATTTTGACAAAATCATAGGAGGGTGGGTTTTCAATTTTAAAAGATCTGATACACCTCACTGCCCCAAAATACCTGAAGACACCTGATTTGAGGATTCTGTTGGTTGAACTTTGAACACTAATGGATTACGTTTGACAGAATGAATCTAGTGAAAGAAGATAATTCCATAGAAAAGTAATCTTTTATGCCTGAGGAACTTCATAAATTATCATTCCCTGACTTATTTAGTAGTGATCACCAATGGCACTGGTGTTGTTTATGTCAGTATTGAGCTTACTACTTGGTCCTGACCTGCAAAATCTACATTTGAGTTGATGATTGTGGTTGCTATTTTCAAGCCCACCGATATATGTTGTTTTAAATTGCCATTGGAGACTTCATTATGCTTCTATCTCTGATGATGGATAATAATTAAATGCAAAGTGTAATTTGAGTGCACTTGGGTTCATGCCAAAAAAATTGGCCTATTATATGTTAATGTTATCTGCTCAATACACTCAGTATACCTATTGATTTCAATTTTCATCAAAAATAAATGAGGACAAAACTACCAACAGTTTTAAATACTGTTGGTTGACAAATCCAGTCAGTTAGAACTAGGCATATATCCAGGTGTAAGCTAAAAACAAATGGCTACCTTAGACGTTTTAATTCAGGGAGAAAGCATTGCAATTAATAAGATCAAAACTAATAATGCTAGTATTATTTGGCAAGAATGGGCATAATACCAGTAGATTATTGATTAAGACTAAAATAGAAGGGAAGATTCTACGATGAAGACCAAGAGACACGTACATAGGACAAATTAAGAAGTTCGTAAAACAGAAAAGGTATCAAGGATTGAGGGAATTAACATTAAATAGAGTGGAATTGAGGGCTGCAGTAAACCAATCCTAGGATTGAAATAGTGATGACGATGACTAGTAGATTAATAAGATGAGATGGAGAATGTAAGTACAGGTAGTCCACACTTATATATATATTTTATATATATATATATATAAGCACACAATAAAAATAAACAAGGTGTCCATTTCATCGTTAATATCTGATACTCAGCATCAGCTAGCGAATTCTGTGTAATTTATTTACTGTAGTTCAGAAAATTATTTTTACAGTGTTATAACTGAATGTGAAAAATTTGTAAAAAAAAATACATCAGTTCTTGTTATCAGAAAAAATGCTATGCATATTGATATTGTAGATTAAAAATATTTTGGATATATCAGGAAAATATACAATGGTACTAAAATACATCTTTCATTCCTAATGGCCATCTAAATTTGGTGGAAATTTCTTCTTGCAGCAGGCAGAGCAACCATGTTAGGAATGTTTCAGTTTGTTATGTTAAGAATATCTTTTGAAATTTTTTTCATTCAAAATTGTGACAGTTCATTGATCTCCTGTACAATATTCCATTAATGCCGCAAAAAATGAAAGAAATACAATGTTATTAAGATATCCAGCTGTTAAGGTAGGCTTTTGATGGACAAACTAGCGATTTTCAGTGAAAAAATTATGTTATTTTACGACATTATCTCCCTTGACTTCAACACACTTGGTCCATCGTTTCTCCAACATCAGTATTCCTTCCCGGAGGAGAGTCCGGAAGGCTGTAAAAATATCCATCTACAGCCCATCTCAATTTCTTCATTCGACTCTAGGTGCTTCCCAGGAACAAATTTCTTCAAGTTTGGGAACAGATGAGAGTCTCAGTAGATGAGGCCGAAGAGCTTGCAGCCCTCATGGCAGTAACCTATGCATTTTCAGTGTTACCCAAATGTTCAAATGTTAATTTTTTTGTGACAATTTGTCGCTTGTACGTGCCCTTACTAAAGGGAAAGGTATTTTGTTTTATACGAGGGTAGGCTGAAAACTAATGCACACAATGACCTTCAGAAGCACTCCTAGTGGCACGTGGAAGTAACATTCCCCATCAACACGCATGCTTGATGTCTTAACATTTTTCTAGTGTATTTTGAGAAGCAGAAATATGGAGATGTGTTTTAGTGATATGTCAACGCGAGTTAAGCGTTCTGTTATCGAATTTTTAACTGCTGAAAAAGTGACTCCTACTGAGTGTCATCGTAGTTTAAAGGCTGTTTATAGGTCTACAGTAAATTGATAGGTAGTAAAATTTCGTGGTTGCAACCCAGAAAAGCCATAATTGTTGATGAAATACGCACCGGACGTCCAATCACTACCACAGACGATAAACATCGCAAACTCGTCGAAGATTTAATTCAAAATGACCTGCAAATCACTCAAAAGCATATCGCAAACCATATTGGGATATCCAAGGAAGAAGTTTGTTGTGTAAAAAGGCAGCCTGGCGCCAATAATCTTGCAACATGACAATGCTCGTCCACACACCTCGCACACAACTGGAGGGGCTCTGAGAAACCTGAAATTTGAACCAATTACACACTCCTTATTCCCCTTACCTTGTGCCTTGCGATTTTTATTTTTTTTCCTCAACTCTAAAGAAACCTCAAGGGTAATCATTACACCTCGGACGATTAGGTGAAGTCAGCTGACAATAAAAGCATGCCGTTAAACTCACATTGGCATAGCACTAGAACACATCTCTATACTTCAGCTTCTCAAAATATACTGGATGAATGTAATAACCTCAAATCTGCACATGTGTGGTGAGGGGGAATGTTACTTTCATATGCTAATGGGAGTGCTTCTGAAGGTCATAATGTTTGTGGTCTACAAGCATGCGTGCATTAGTTTTCAGCCTACCCTCGTATAACTGATGTCAAAAGCCTGTATTGCAACATAATAAAGGAACAGTCATGAACCTGGCGGTACATCTCCTCTACTGAGAATCCGGCCGACCATCCTACCTACTATCCCATCATGTCCTACGTATGCCATCTCGGCCTCTGATTCATCAGCGGCAGGGATGATATATAGATGGGACAAAGCCTGGGAAGGGCAGTCGATCAAGAACTCAGAGTAGTGGAGGAATGCCCCTGATCTCTTCTGAGGGTGCTAAGTCAGGAGAATAGGGGGGATGATGGCCGAGCAAATCTTACCCCAAATCCGATAGTTTTCCCATCACCAACGCACCTTTGTGAGCAGGTGCATTGTCCTGATGAAAGATATTTTTCTTCTTAAAGCCAGGCCTCTTCTCGCAAATTTAGAAATCTAGCTGGTCAAGAAGGTTGGAGTAATATTCTCCTTTAATTTTTCTGCCTTTTTCAAGGTTTCAATCAATTAACAGGATCCCTTTCGCATCCCAAAACACACTGGCCATGACCTTTCTGGCAGATGCAATTGACTTTGCTTTATTTGGTGCAGAAGCACTGGCTTCCACCCACTGCTGTTTCATTTCTGGTGAGCCCTGGTTGACCCACGTCTCATCCATGGTGATAAATTGCCACACAAAATCGGTCGGTTCCCACTTGAATCGGTCCAAACATTGCCACAAAAATCGTTTGCGCATTTGCTTTTGATTGGCATTCAGGAAATGCAGTACCCACCTTACACAGAGATTTTGCATCCCTAATTCTTTGAGCAAGATGTTTTGCACCCTTTCTTCTGATATCCCCATGGCCTTTGCTATCTCACTCACCTATCATCCAACACAATACCGTGCACCTTTTCAATGGTTTCCGGTGTAGTTGCAGTTTTTGACCGTCCTTAACGCGGGTCATCTTAAAGGATGTCCGACCATGTTAAATTTATTTTTTAAAGGTTGCTGCCCCTTTTTTAAAGGTTGACATGGAAGGAGCAGAGTCCCCATACACTTTTGTCAACTTCAGATGAATTTCCTCGGGAGCTAATCAATCGAAAACAAAGAATTATATGCAAACACAAATTCCACTTTTTTTATATTTTAATGAAAATTGCCCACTGCAGCATTACATGTAAACAAACTACTTGCAAGAACAAATTGTAACTTCTCTTATGAAATAATGACACAATTACCCGGGTAGGAATTATAAATATTTGCTGTTTAGAATGACATCTGTGAGTCAGGCTGAGTGCTATTTCATCTTACCCATGTACATTGAACAGCACCGGTGATAATGGACAACCCTGCCTTATACCGCTTTTCTAATTCTGCCCATCTGGACTCTTCATCCATCACAACCACTTGAGCAGCCACCATAACTGTGGGGGAAGATGGCTTTCCTACAGAACTATTACGAGGTTTAGGAAAATGTGGGAGGAAGAGTCTATATGGACTGATTCGTAGCATCTATGAGGACTGCCTACCTAACTCTGTATTTACATTCTTCCATTTCCTTCTATTATCTATCTTTCCAATCATCTCATCTGCGATCTATGGTTTCCTTTTCCCATTCACCATTCCTATAGTTTCATTTGTGGCTTTTGATATCCCATTTTTCTTCAATAGTACTCAGCTCTTTACCCTCATCCATGATGCTCTCTACAGCCTGCTGATACTCCTTCCTTGTCAATCCATGTATTGCTTCTACATTCCAGTTCCTAGCCCCCTGCATTATCTTTTTGAAATCAATGCTACAGTTAAATTGTCATCAGAGTCTGCATCCACTCCTCGGGAGCTGTGTGAATCGAACACACTGTTCCTAAATCTATGCCAAACCATAATATAATCTAACTGATAACTTCTCGGTCACCTGGCATTTTCAATGCATACCTATGCCTTTAGTGGCATCTAAACCTAGTGTTGATGATGACTAAGAAATACAATACAGTAACATTATTTATTAGCATTAAAGGCACAAATGTACAAGTTAAAACACAAACAAGATTGAAAGAAGTCAGTCACAGAAATTAAACCACAGCACAAAATATCAAGCTAATCATTTAGTTAAAAAACATAATTTCTTTCACCAGATAATATCTTAGGTGACAAATAGTACAATATCTGATATAAATATTTCCAAAAACTCATTTTGGAAGGCAAATTTATTTCTTGCCAATTATGTTCATGGATTCCTGCACTTCATTCCCAAGTTCACTTTTTCATAGGTGGTGTGTGCCAAATTGCACTGGAGGTCCTATAGTGGAGACCACGTTTCAGTGTGTTTTTGGAGACCTTAGTGCCAAACAATGCTTCAATAGTAAGCGCTCTTGGCTTGGTCTGCCAAAACTCGGAGATCTTTTTAGTGGGAATAAAGCTTTGATAATAAACCTCCGAACGAACTCCTGCCAAAAAAAATAGAAAATATTGATGAAAAATTTGGCATGAGTAAGATAACAATCCCATACTAGCATGAATTATAATAACCAATATTCACAGTGTGTAAATTATTGCTTCATACAATTTGAAAATGGTTTCCTTTACATTTAAGCATAAAAAGAAATGATGGATCACACATAATAGTACATAGGATTTTGAATCTTCCAATATGAAATTAAAAACTTCACTCCATTTACCTCTACGAAAAAGCAATTTGAAATTATATATAAAAAATTATTAATCAAAGCTTAATTTAAACTACTCCCCATTCTAGCATGTCTTAACCAATACAGGCTTATGAGGGTAAAAAAGAAACTTTACACTTCCACAATAAAGATTTAATATTTCACGACCCTGGTTTTGATATGGCACATCATCATCAGGTAACATACATCCTCGCCCCTATGTGACTACCTCTTTGTGGAGGCGTCCCATTCGTCTTACCAGTCCTTGGGACTATGAAGACGTTTTGTGTTCTTCTGCGTTGTCTCTTTGCGGCTTTATTACTTCAGGGAAGTCTTCTTAGCACTTCCTTGGCTTCTTCCCTGGCGGAAGTGATGCAGGGGTGTCCAGGCTAGCGATGGGTCGTTTGTGACGATCCCACGGCCAGACCTGTACTTCGGAGATTCTTCGGATAGCAGCAAAGTCCGACTCCACTGCTTTTCTGAAGAAAACCTGCGCTGCCTTCGGAAGTAGAACGTCTAGCAGTTGCAAATTCCTGTCGCGGTGCATGCTTGAGGCGGGTTCGTAGCGACCCTGCCCCAATATACACCGAAACATACATCAGCATTTCTTCAACTTATATAGTCTGGCTCCAAGAGGGGAGTAATGTAGGGGGAGTAAAGGAGAGGAGAGGGGTAAGGTAGGGGGAGTAAGGGAGAGGGGGTAATTTGAGGTTAGGTGCAGCAACCTATTAGTCGTCTAAGAGGAGGGAGAGGGTATGTATTGGAAAGTTACTGGCTCAAATTTGTGAAAGTTTATATTAATTACATGACCATTAAATGAAGAACACAATGTAACACTCCACCATTCTTAGAATTACCAGCAGAAAACCCATTTATTTGTTATATATTTACATTATATTATATTCATGTATATATATACATATATAATATTTATACATATATATTTTATATTTATAAATATATTAATATTATATCTTTTATTGTGGAAGTGTGAAGTTTCTTTTTTACCCTCATACTGAATGAATACCACAAAGTTATACCTGAAACTGTTATGTTCAATAAAGGCTTGTCAGTAGCTTTTTATTTACGTGGTAATATAGAGCCTCCCATTGACTACAACTTTGATGTGGTGGTTTGGCTTGTAAGTTCCGATGACCCCAAGGGCTGTGCTGGTGGGAGTAATGATTATTGCTCCTGCTAGGGTCACCCATGTAGGTTGAAGGTTAGGTTCCAGAAAAAAGGTAGTCCACGGAGCTTCTGTTCCTTGGTGAGGCGGCTACGAAGGCATCTGACCCCAGTGAGTGATGGTGTCACATTAAATGGAAACCACCTCAATTATCATTCCCAAGATTTAAGTGCCGGACACTACAGAGAATATGAGTCCTGGCAACTACGGAACTTGGCCCAATCGGCTGGGGATCGAGATGGTGCGGTGGCTATATTACTGGCTTCCCACCCAGAGGGCCCGGGTTCAAATCCCGGTGGTGTTGAATATTTTTCAGTGCATTCTCGAGACCTACTTGCGGTGCTTTGTGGAGAGCACTTTGAGTGAGTACGACATCCGTCGGATGGGACGTTAAACTACATACCCCTTGGGTGCCTTTCGATAAGAGTAGGCTAATGCTGATGCTGGGTTTCTCTCCACCCTTCATCCTTCCCTGTCCATCCCTGATGGCGCAAATGACCTCAGCTGTCGGTTGCCTACCCTAAATACTACTACTACTACCACCCCCAATCGGCTGTGTGTTGTACCCAGCAGCGAGAGAGGTAAGGCTTCTGTGGTCGTCATCTCAAAAAACCCTTGCAAATAAAGACCAAAGGCAGCAGAACACAAGAAGAGCAAAGCAGTTAGAATAGGAACTTGGAATCTTAGGACAATGTTGAGGACAGGAAAATTAGAAAACATTAAAGGAGAGGAAATATCGATGTTTTAGGCCAATGCAAGATGAGATGGAAGGAAAGCTGGGATTACTGGAGTCATAGTTATAGATTAATAAACAGCGGAGGCGATGAAGGCCAGCAAGGGGTTTTAGGCAATATTCAATTTCATATTTTCATCAATACGCAAACCAAAAGATCAACACGGTATTAAATTTTCCATTTAATTGAAGATTTCACCATACAGTCTCAAACTACGTGGCTATGTAATGAGGCCATAGTATTATGACGGGGATATCCTGGTACCTAGGTATACTATCTGCAATGTTAAAAACATTAAAGCATATCACAATCAATGAATAATTCTTACCCTTGGTCCAAAGTGGTATCTTCTTGCGCGGATCACATTCCTCCTCACTTGAGCAATCTGATTTGTCCACAACGCCATAGTCATTTGGATTGTCAGGCTGCTTGGGGGAGACTTCTGCCCAATGGGGCGTCATGTCATATCCATTTGATTCTTCCTCGGGCATAGAGTAAGTGGAGTTGAGCTGCTTTTCTTCCACAATCTACAATGAAGATTCTCATCACATACAAACACCAGTGCATTTGGTACAGGCATATTTTATGGTTTTCAGGGGTGAGTTTCATTCGCTTACCAACAATTAAGTCATGAATTCTACTCCAGATGCAAAACACTAGATTAAGGTTAATACAATATTAATTCAAGAAATCAGCAACTGAAAACTATGATGCACTTTTTCAAGAAGATTTTTGGCTACTCCAAGAAATCACCAAATATTATCCACAAATTCTCCCCTTGCAGATTACAGGCATCGCGTCAAAAATTCCTTTCAACATGTCAAAGTTTAGCAAGCTCTCGGCTTGGAAGCAATGGCACCGGGAGTCTCATTTGATGTGGGATTTTACTTAATGTATTTCTCAAAAAATTCACCAGAGGTCAGCCACAATGCTTTTAACCTCCCAAGTGGTATGCCCGGAAAAGTTCCGGGCGTTGCTCTGCTACCTTGAACACTCTCTTCTGGAGGAATTCCACAGTCTAAACGGTTTCTCAACCAATACAATTTAAAAATCCGTCCGGGGAAAAAATCTCTCTCATCTTCGAAAAAATTAATCCACTGCTGAAAGGGTCAATTGCAAATAAACCAGATTTAACCTAAAAGGTGGGCATTACCCAATTACTCTAGGGGAATGACATCTATTTCCTTACCGACCAGCAAAAGGCAGCAGCTATACAAGAATTTCACTCTCATCAGCCTATTCGTATCATGAAATTCTTTATGATAAAAAGTCTTGCTAGTGGTTTAACAGTTATGACTTGCTTAGAGAAATATTCCAGGTGATCTCTTTAGATTAATGAATGAACACATGCTCTAATGTCCAAAAGCGCCAACCAGTCTTGGACCAGTGTGGTCGTACACTTTAAATATACAGGTGGTGTCCTGCATAAACGTGTGATTTGTCTCCTTCATGCAAGGGAGTGACTTCAAATTGCCTAATGAGTCAATCATAAGACCTCTCCGCATATCTGACATCCCCTATCATTTACCACAAGCGAAGAATCATCATTGTTGTATGCAAGATCAAGTTACAGAACTTTGAAATGTCAGTTGAGACCTGCGACTGATTTCACTCTAATCATGTACCTAATTGAGTCACATATCAATCATGTATTCCAATATAATTGTTACAGTTACACTAAAAGAAACCAAAATATACACACACAAAAAAAATGATAACCTTTGAAACAATTAATACCAGAACACAAACTTCAAAGTGCATGTGAATGTAAAGAGAACATGATTACGATGCGAGGATATACTTAGCATTTCACATGGTATTAGCATTTTCGGTTCATGCTGGGAAGAATGTACTGATTTTTTTCAACTAAGCAAGTGTGCTTCTTTGAGAAGTGTCTTCCTTGCTGCGACAGCACATGAGACAGAAACTATTGACAAAGAATTTATGCACACAGCTACGGTGAACTCTTAATTATCCATGTGTGGCTTACCCGTGCCATTCTCTCTCTTCCCAGCACCTCAGAATTTTAAATAAATATACACCCATAAAGAAAATTAAATGTTTTGAGTATTTGATACAAAAAAATACACACATTTGAAATACATTGGCTTCCTAAAAAAGTGAAGTTTAGGAATTTGAACATAAAATCAAAAGTTATCAATTTAGTGTATCATGGTTTGAGTTAAACGTTTTTGTGCAGCCATACTTTCCCATTATCCTTTCTATCCCATTCATTAACCCTGAGAATTGCATATTCTCCTTTAAGGCAAGAGCATTTATATACATAGTTTTACTGCGCAACAAACAAGTCATAAACTATCTACACTGCATTATTTGAATCAGTATCATACGACGAACATGAGTCAGGATCAGTAATCCTTTTTCAATATTTGTCCTTGCCAATTTGCTTGGTTTAGCTTTAAATACATTCTGCCATTCCCTTAATAAGAGTTGTGTTTTCTTGTAAAACTATAATTCCACCCCTGTAAAAGTGGCTGAAAAATGAAAAAAATTATTCTTTTCATCTCTAAAAACCACTAATTGAGCACATGGAATGAAAAAGGAGAATCTCCATAGTGTGTGTCACTACAATATTTTATGCATATTTCCGTTATCAGTATTTTTCAACTCTCCGTGCTTCATCATGCATTCATTGACACAAGTAATTGAGAGTTTACAGTATTTATCAGATTTTAAAACTTTCACCACATAAATGCTTCATAACAACACTTTAAAAATGTCTACCTTACCTGCTTGACTGGCGTTTTCTTTTCCTCCACCACTGGTCTCACTTCTTTAGTTTTCTTTTTCGCTGGCTGCTTTGCCTTCTTAACTTTCTTGGCTTCTGTTTCCTTCTCCTTTTCCTCCCTAGTCCTTTTCACTTTCGACATCTTTTCTTCCCTTTTCCTGTAATTATATATTCCATTCATTGGTTAAATGCAATATCATGCATTCAATTTCACTGACATCAGAGAGAGAATTCCATGATTTAGCGCAGATCCAGATCACCTCAAAATTACAGATTGCTAAAGAGATATCTTCCAATTGATAACACGCACCCAGAACTTGGTTTATATCATGAATTTGTATAGATACCGTGCGTCCAGGGCTTCATAGTTATCTTGACATGTATAGATGCTGCACATGTGTATTTACATATAGACATGCGCATAAAAATTATACATAGTGTGTATAAAAATACGTCTTTATCGGATGTGTGGGTGAAAAATATGTCCATGTTTCGATCATCTGAACATTTTTGTATAGATGACGCACACGTTATAGATTTCCCAAAGGCTATGGCCTATCTGACTCTTATGCAACTCTTATTAAGGAAAAGAATCAAGAATAAGAGCGGGATGACTTTGTATTTTGCGGATATCAATGAAGATGGAAAATGTGCACCAGTAAGTAATTCAGCAGAAAGGAGTAAACTGGAAGAGTCAGGCATCCCACTGCGTGAAAATTTCCACATGAAGCAAATGGCACAAGGGAAGGGAATTGGAATGTACAGTTAGAGCGAGTAAATAATATAGCGATGTCACTTATATAGTGTTTTTGAACTCGAATGGTTAAGAGTGCCATTAGAAGGAAATCGATTTGAAGCCACAAGACAAAAGTGTCACACAAAGATCAATTGAAACATTTGATGGCACAAATGCCTTCTTCTGCGGAAGAAAAGAGGAGACTGAAGATGCAGGGAGGGGGGAAGGGATAGGGGGGGGGAGAGGGTATGGTCAGCACATTGCAGAGAGGGGGAGGGAAGAAGAAAGAAAGAAAAGTTCTCCAGAAATCGACCGAGTGTGCAACATTTGCGTATTGGGTGCCAATAAGCTTCAAAAGAGCATACGCAGGCTTGCTCAGGGGGTTTTCAGTTTGACTGGAGAGTCGGTGAGTGGGAGGGTGGTGATAATCGATATTTGGTACCACCTATGGAATAACTCTTATTGGAGGGAGGGGAGGGCATGTTTTGGGACTGGATTAAGGGGAAGAAGATGCAGAGTTTCTTCAAGGAATTAATGTGGCAAAGCTTACAGGAACGAAGAAGTAATTTAAGAATTTGATTAACTTTGGAAAGGAGATAGTACCATGGGGTGGTAGAGCTACATATATATCGTAGTTGCTTGTCTGTCGGTGAATGCATATTTATGAGCTAGGTGACCTGATGGAGTATTGCTAAGGTTGAATATATTAGTCATGTACAAAATTATAGAGAAAAGGGGTGAGTGTAGTTGGGCTATAATAATACTAAATTAGAAATGAATGTATATCGATTGTACTCCGCCCTTGTATTTCGGCCATTTTGAGGTTATGACTGTTTACTAGATGCCTATAGCTTTCAAGAACGCCAATCGCGACCTCCAGTGGAACTATGATATGGTGAGAAATTTAAATTGAAAATTGTCCGGATTTAAGCGCCGCACCCTGCAAAATTAAAAAAGGGGAAGAGATGAGGGCACAACGGTGGAAGTGGGCGGAGGAAGCACTACAGGTTGAGGGAGAACACGATATGGAACAGGAAAAAGGAAGGACTCCATGGTACTAACCCAAAGCACTAACTCAATTCAATCACCATCTTCTCATGTAAACTAGTACTTTCCAGGCAACTGTGTGTTGGTTTTAGGCAATTTTTGTTTTGAAAGTGGATGGGTACAATTAAATAGCCAACCATTCATTGCTTTAAGACAGTACAGAAAAGAAAATATAGACTATTTACTAGAAGATTACTTTTTTGAGACTTCAGTTCGCTTCCTTAACAACTCCTCCTTTCTTTTAATAGCCTCCATCTCCTTTTCCTGCTGTCTCCGGAGTTCAGCTTCTTTACTTTCAGACTCTACAACCTTCTTCTGTTGCAGCAATATGTTGGCAGCATTCTTTGGATTAGCACCCGCTTCCTTTGCTTTAGAACTCTGAAACAAATTAATAGAATCTAGATTAGAACTATAAATGATTCCAAGGATAGACACATCGTACATGTTTTAAAGGCCGTTTAAATCTGCTTATTGTTCACAATACCCATCTTAGAAGCACAAAAAAAGCCAGCGTAGCTATAAAGACCGCTGGGCGACACCAGATGACGTGACTGATGCATTATATATAACATGTAGAACATTTTTCCAAAGGCAAATAAGGTCAAATCTTAGCTAGATGGTGAATAAGATAAGTGTGGATGTGTTGGCCTTGAATTCAAAGGGCCAGTATGCATCCTTAACATACTATTTCCTTATAACCCATTGGAAAAAGTGATTATGCAAAGTGTATGGCTTGAATAGAGGGGCATTGGAAAATTTGTACCTAGCAAGGGTCATATTTATACTGGGATAATGACTCAGCAAATGAAAACCCATCCACATCTAATAATTGACTACTGGTGTCTACAACCCCTCAAAAGAATCACATTCTGTCTGTCTTACACCTAAATATTCTGAGTGTCAGAAATAAGCAAAAAGATTTGAAGAGGTGAACCCAAATATATAAAATATTGTTTGGGAAATTATCACAGACAATGCTTATCTACCATTTTTTTCTCCACCCTTAGACAGTGGGCAAGGAAATAAGACTGAAGATCTGTTTAAGTTACTGTAACATTTATTAGATTCCCATTGAAAGTCATCCGGCAAGAGATATACGAATTCTTGAAAATAATGCTGTCTCCTTCAATCTCAATTAGCACACTTTTAAATTAACTTTTTATAACAATTCCTGTCTCAAAGGATGCACCAGCACATAATGTGATGCTCTGTGATTTTTTCAGATTAGAATCAATCAAAAATATTTGGATCATATACAGATAAGAATCAAAATATTTTAATGTTCACACCTAATGAAAATGAAATGGAATTGTTACATCAATATTTTAGGAGATACATTTATAACAACATTTATTCATCGTAGAATCCCAGAAATTCGTCAAAACTGCTGCTAAATTACATTCACAGTTACTTTTACTGGGGTGGTCACTTTCCTCTTAAACCATGTCATCCACATCTATGCAACACCCCGCAAGCTACACCGCAAGGGTGTGTTGTGGGCGTTGTTAATTCACCAACCATGCATGCACAATCCCAGTCATGTTACCTCCACACATATATTAGTTTGACCATGCACCTGAAAAATTTTAATCACACAAAAGAAAGTACTTACATCAACAACCGGGTCAGGGGTTCCATATAACTTCATTAAGTTGATACACTTGGGAAGCAACAGATCATTAAGTACTTGCATGCAACAATACTCAATAACAGGATACGTACATTCAAATAATGCTTTAGAAATGTTAAAAAGATGGGTCTGTTAAATAAAAAGAATAGCATGCAGGATATTAACAAATATATACACTACCAATTACAATCATCTTCCATTCAATTGTTGTCACGTCTATCATGGGGTCTAACGGCACGAGGAAAATACATCATTTTAAATCCATCCTTTCTAAAATAAATCTCCCCGATTTAACGTTGATGATCTGATCTACCATAGTAGGTAAGTTGGGACTTGTAATATGCCTTAATTGCCCTCAGATAAGTACCCTGTCTCAAATTTATGCATTGAATTTAACCTGCATTTAAGCCTACGGTCAACTAGTCGCTCCCATCCTAATTCTTCTTATTGTGTCGTGACACTGCTATCTTGTTCATAACAACTTTTCAAAATCCTGGCTGTTCTACGCTGCACTCGATCTAGTAGTTCCAAAATGAAGCCTACTTCATGAGGATCCCATGCACTCTCAGCATATTCAAGGTGGGGCCTAACTAACGTGAAATAACAAAGCTCCTTGATCCTTTCATCACTTTCTTCAGGTCCATCTAGCACATAGCCAATTTTACATTTTATAAAAGACATAATGATCTCAGTTTTAACTTTATATCAGGACACTTTCAATCATAAACACTAGAAATTGACGGCCGCTTCATTCTTTTGATTGGTATGACGCAATGAGTTGTTGCCTAATAACATTTCTTTTGCTTTCAAGTGGTGGTTTTTGAGGTATTGTAGATCTGACACATATGCACAGAACATTTCTCTTCATAACTCTCTTGCACTATGACATCCCAGAAAAATCAGCAATAGACATACCCATTGCACATTTTCTCAATGCAATTGAAATAATTTTTTTAGAAACAGTATTCCCACTCTTCCTGTGATTTGTTAGCCAGTTCTTAAGATGTTCCTTAAGCTTTGGACATTGAGGAGCACATGAATGTGCTCGTAAAGTTTATTTACTTTGATTTTATCGGGAGCGATACGATGATTTACGAAGTGGCAACATCCCAGGCGATTTATTTGGGTTTTTTTAGAGTAGTTTCAAGTAAATACTAAAATAATGCTTGCTACTGACTCAAAACACTTATTTAATCTAAATTGAAAAATGGGCAATCATTTTCTATGACTAACGTGAAAAAATACTATGGAGTAAATTTTTTCCAGTGAATTGACAAGTAAAATAGGGTGAAGTTACATATGCATGCCTTCACCAAATAAGATGCACGCTGAATTTAGAGTTCATTTGGAGAAAAACATTTGGATTTTATTGGCCAGAAAATCTAGTACTTAATTTAGAAATTCTGCAAGCTGATAGCAACTTAAACATGATACTTGCTTAAAACAAATTTGAAAATTCTCAACAGTTTAATTTTAATATATAATTACATGAGACTATTTTGCAACATAAAAAGCATAAATAAATTCCTGCAACTCAAATGAAAGTTAAAATAAATTCATATTTATGCTATTATTTTGGTCTGACTGGGCACACTGGATTCTCTTTTCCCTAGTTTCACTTAGTTAAAAGCTAGACAGCAAGAACTGGTAAAAAAACTGTACACTGAGCTTAACTGTGCTTTTGCCATCCCACAATACAGGTACAACAGTGATATCACTACAGCCACTTATGTATATTATGTATATGTATATTCATTTGATTTTTTGCCAGAATTCTTACGAATGGGTGTGAAGGCCACTCTAAACATGCATCTCTGCCTTCAGGGTCTCCGTCATTGGGAATTTGGAAATGATATTCATGAGCCTTACACCTGAATTTTCTCAACAGAGAGACCACCCTGGTTGATGCAGTACTTTAAATGCCTACACAGAAATTCATAGACTCATCAGATATTCCCTCCTACAAGCAATCTCAACAGTGTGTTTTGTGCAAAACCCTTATTTTATTTTGAAAGGTCTACTAATCTAGTCAACGGAAAACTCATCACGTGAAACGGGCTTACAAGAGTAGCATATACTTCATTTCCCAATTCCCCTAATTTGAGGATGTCTTGAGTAAAGAGCCCCATGTATCACAACATCCACTTTTTTGATGTGTATGAAGAAACAATTTTTTAGGAAATGCCTGACATTCCTCACAAGAATATACAAGAGGATTTTTCATGAAAGGGTTATAAATTATATGCAATTTATGCTGTCCTTTTCATTTTAGCTTTTATAAATGGTGTGACATGGGTGATTTTCTGGTCTTTCACTGCCTTACCTCCTGTCAAAAGCTTGCCGTACATGTTTTCTATAAGCAGCAAAATTTTTGATTCCAACTCTGACAGCACTCAAGCTTGAATCCTGTCAGGTCCAGGGGATTTGCCATCAGTCGTTTAACTAATTCCTTACGACCAAAGATCAAGTAATTCAACTGGCTTGCATAACAATGCTATGTGAACTTCACAACCATCAAAGCTCAGTTTATGGTGGCATTTAACCTTACTTATCATAAATAACCCAAGAGTTCCTCATGGCGCTTAAATACAGAAAATGGATCTGATATTCTATAGCCAACTTGTATGAATGCTTGTACTTCAAACAGGTATGGCATAGCATACACACAAAAACATTTATTAGTACGAGTGCTGTGACATAGTATTAGTAAAACTTACCAGAGTAAGAGAGACCTTTGATGATGCATTAACTTTTCTGCTACGCAAAGCTTTGTAGGAGCCTGGAACTTCGGGAGCACATTTTGATAGTTCTGAGGTCTTTTCTTTAGGTATGCAGGTCTGAAATCAGCCATGAATTTGTCATTATTGTCAACATATTAGGGCTTTAGTATGAAATATAAAACTGTTACGTATCCATTTACATATGTTCCTTTTCTGACATCTAAATGAATTTAACATACAGCGTACTTGTCTCAAAATCTATTATCCAGGGTAAACAATGAGTAATCAGACATTTATTTTGCGCAGAAGTGAAATGGAAAGTGGCAAACAATTAACAATTCTACGATTTAAAAAATATTACACCATAGCACACATTTGAAATATTACAACCAATTTTTAAAAATAAGCATCATTAGGAATAAAATGTGGAGTATTTGGTAGCATACGCATATCAAAATGTAGGGAGAAATAATATTTAAATTTCAAACACAAACTATCTCTAAACATAACAAAAATGAGGACATCAGAAGCATGACAACCCTCAACCAAATGAATTGGAAGGTACACCATCAAATAACATATATGACTTTCCTTACTGAACCAGAGTTATGAACACTGTGGCATAATATAGAAGTGGTTTAGTAAAATCATTCTTGGAAGCTATTCCTAGTAGTAGTAGTTTTGAGGGGAGGCGACCGACAGCTAAGGTCATTTGCGCCATAGGGGAAGGACAGGAAAGGATGAAGAGAGGGAGAGAAACCCGGCGTCGGCATTAGCCTACTCTTTACGAAAGGCGCCAAGGGGTCCGCGGCTTAACGTCCCATCCGACGGACGGCGTACTCACTCAAAGTGCCCTCCACAAAGCACCTCAAGTAGGGATCGAGATACCTCTGAAAAATATTCAACACCGCCGGGATTTGAACCCGCGCCCTCAGGGTGGGAAGCCAGTACGTTAGCCCCCGCACCATCTCGATCCCCTTAAGCTATTCCTTTGGTAATAAACAATAAGCAATCATCATGGCAGAATCTCCCTGCAACATCATATTAACATGGGTAAACGAGAGGAAAAGAGAGTTGGTGGATGAGAAGAAACATTCCCTATAGTGGCTACATATAGGCTAACACATGATGGAAACAAATTCTTTAAAATTTACTATTTTTCATGCAATTTAAAATATAATAAATATACATCAGGTTAGAACCTCTTATTAGGAAAACGTAAAATATCAAACAAATACAATTCAGATTTTGAAAACAACAAGTCAATACACGTGACAACCCACAACTTATGCCTCGCATAGCCAACCTCCACCCACCCAACAGTATTTCATCACATTTATCTCAACTCTCCCAACATTCTGATCCTAAAAAAATGCGATTCAAACTGTTGACTATTGAACTCCGTATTCTGAGTAAAACATTTCTATTGAAAAATCAGCACAATCATCAATTCCCTGTTTAAAGAGAAACGTCAGGGTATTTCATGCATCCTCCCAATAACAACAGGGTAATAAAAATAGGCCTTCCCCTTTCTTTAGTGCATAGCAATATATATGGGTGAATCCATATTTACAAGCAGAGAAGCTATGAAAACAATGTTAGGAACTATGCTGAGTTTTTTCCAGCGAACCTGAATCCCTAGATAGAAGTACAGATTTATTTACCACAAGTAATCCAACGCAGGAAGCACGCTTAAAAACAAACACTCCTGTGGCAAATTTATTTAATTTTAACAACAATAACATTAATGTGGTCACCCATTTTGATGATTAATAACTTTATTACAAAATGAAATACCATAGGTAATGGTTTGATGCTAAAAAAACCTTGATAAACATAACAGTTTCAGGTTTAACTTTGTGGGATTCCTTCATTATGAGAGTAAAAAGAAACAACATTTCCACCAAAAAGAACATGGTGGAAATGTTAAATTTCTTTTTACCCTCATGCTAAAAAACCTCTTAATTCTCCATGGTAACATGATGGATGAGAATAACATTGATAACACCCTCAAACCAAAGGGTCTTTAGGATTACGGTTGGTTCTTTCCATAACAGTGGAAAGGTCTGACACCACTCAATCAACATTACCAAAAAAGATGCATTCAACAGTTTGGAATAATATTGGCATAATGGGCTCGACTGCTATGCGGGTCTTGAAACCTGGTCTTTGACAAAGTGAACATTGGAGGCCTTGGAAGTGTAGATATGGGGAAGAATTTTTGAAATTTATCTCAATTGAGAGGAAAAGACACATGGTATAATGAGAGAAGAAGCAAAGTAGTCAATTGAATTTGAAGAGGCTGAAGCAGTGAATCGAAGAGATACTGAGGGGTGGTTGGATAATAATTGGATTTGCTGGCCGTGGTGACGGCGGGATAACATCCTCGTGTGCCAATTCAAGGGTCGTGGGTTTGATTTCCACCTGGGTGGGTTTTCCTCCACCTAGGGCTTGGTTGCTTGCAATCATGTCCACTGTTATCACTGTTAATAGTCTAATGTCAAAGGCCAAAAATTGCCGTTTTCGGACTAAAGTGAAATAAATAAATGAAGGCAGAGACGGAAAGGAAAACGTTGAGTAAGGTGGAAAGTAAAAAGAAGAGACTAGGCAATTAGGACAGCGATGAGACTTGAATTGCTGAAGAATGAAAAGATATTAGCAAATAATGTGCAGAAAAGCTTTCAACTCCATGACATGTTAGAGGTGATTTCAGGATTCTTATCAGGAAGAATTGATTATCCTTGAGGTATATTTAGGAAGATTACTTTTACTAACAACATTACAACCCGTACTTATTTATTGCTTCCTCCTCCACTTATTTTATCGTCTCTCAATGTTAGCAGTGGACCCAGCTTCCCAGAGGATGTTTATCCCATGAAATGTTTCACATTGGCAAATTTTAAACAGGTGTGTGAAAACGGTGACCATAACTTTATAGAATTGAGGTGAAAAAGGTGGCAGATCACTTCCTAATTCCCTCAGGCATGTCCTGTATCCCTCTCAAATCAACTCACCTCATTGTCTCTCTAGGTATTACATTGCAATGTACATTAAAGGAATGCTTTCATATGCTACCAAATTAGATATTTATTGATACTATAAATTATGAAGCAGTTGAAACTGCCACATATACTCACAGAAGCTGAAATGCATTCAGACTTGGTTCCTGGCGTCTTGTCCTCATCATCTGTCAACCATTCATCATCTACTTCATCATCCTTATCTTGTTTTTCTTCAGCTGCACTTACATATAAAATGAGGTTGTTCTCGTCTTCTTCGGGTTTTTTGCCACTAAACGATTCTGCAGCAGTGTTGGATGTTTTTAACAGCTCCTCCACCATTACGTCCATTTCATCTACCTCCATTGTACTCACATCTTCATCATCTTCTTCCTTTATCATCACTGAACTAACTTTTTTATAACTAACTTTAATTTTACCTTTCACCAATGGAGAATTTGCTCTCGGGAGTAGTTTATCTTCTGACAAAACAACACTAGTTCTAACAACTTTGCTGGTAACCACACCATTATGATGACCTTCACCAGGCAATGCACCTTTTTGAACAGTTTCTTTACCCTTGCTTTTGGTTTCCGTAGCTTCAGTATGATGTGAGGACAGCTTCTCGAAAGCCTCCACACGTTCCTTCGCTGTGCTTTTGCCATACGGGCTGAATAATAAATTCTGTTTCTGTTTTTTCTTAGATAAAAGGGAGTCAGTTGGGACTGGAGACTTTGAGTGATCTACAGATTCTTCCGAACCTATATGAGTGGATTCTTTTATAGCAGTTGCCCTTGTTTTTCTTTTGTTCTCTTGGGTGTGTTCTTGCGGTAGGGCAGATTCTTTCCCCACAAGAACCGATGAATCGCACCGGAATGAGGTTCCGATTTCAGCGCGAGAACTACCACGGGCATTGGCAAGAGCAGTCGCACGGGTGCTGGTACGGGTGCTACCACGAGTACTCGCTCGAGTGCTTGCCGTGGCACTCACCCGCTTGCTGACACGGGTTCCCCTCCTGGATGCCCTTGGAGCTGATTCTTTCACTTTCTTGGTGCCACGGCGACTCTTCT
Organism: Hetaerina americana; assembly: GCF_022747635.1. Classification (NCBI taxonomy): domain Eukaryota; kingdom Metazoa; phylum Arthropoda; class Insecta; order Odonata; family Calopterygidae; genus Hetaerina; species Hetaerina americana. The sequence continues at coordinate 109,017,443 of NW_027286763.1, forward strand.
TTGACTCGGTACTGAACGACGAATCAGAATCAACATTCAGAGTTACTTCATTTTGACTTAACTCAGTAGATGTCGCCTGCAATGTTGACCTGGTTGCCCTGCTTCTTGTTGATTTAACAGTCACACACCCAATCTCATCCTGAATAACAGTCATTCTAGACGATCGAGTAGCTCTACTACTTCGAGGCACATTCATTTCTTCGTACAAATCTCTATTTTTCCCTTTCCTCACTCGCACAGGCCTTTCTTTAGGAGCTGGCATCAAAAAATTTTCCTTACCTGTTGGAAAAAGGATAAAATTACGTGCATTCAGTAAATTAACATGAGTATGCAGAGTCAAAAGGTTCCGTTGCTTCAATAAACGACAAAAGATGTCCGCATTTACTAAAATGTGAGTTCTGTGACAACAAGTTAACAACAGGGTTAAAACAGCAAAATAGAAAGTCTAAAAAAGGAGAAAATAAAATTGGTGAGCATTTCCCACCTCGCTCTCATAATATATTTCAACAATTCTCAAATCTGTCAGGTATGACTATAGTGAACACTTCAAAATAAAAATAAAAGTAAATTTTCACAGGAAAAGTACCTTAAGAGGTCATTGAGTCCTTTTTTTATCCATGTATGAAGTTTTGTGCATCCATAAATACTTAGGATTACATTTTTGCCTTAAATTCTACACTAACAAGACATTTTTCTCTTAAAATTAGTTTAAAATACATTAAATGCCTTACCAAACCTACTTACAATAACAAATTATTAATATGGATATGCCACCTGTTATTATTTTCAGTCTATGGCAAAAACTTACACAAAACATAAAGCATGATATCATATATTGTCACTAAACACAATATATCCAGGATAACAAAAAATTATCAATGTTACCAATGATAGGTAAGTATTATTTCGGACAAATGAGCTATGAAATATATTAGTAGAACTCTTGTTAACTATTTGAGGCCATGAAATCTTACAGAATATAGTTTAGTTAATAAAACAATTACAGTGACTAAATTTGTTGATATCAACTATGCAGGTTTCATTAATATTTTGCTCATAAGAATGGTTGAACAGCAAACCCTTTCAGAAACTATTAATACATCAATTTAACAATCAAGTTTAGTTAGCTGGAGGAGTTTCCCAGGAGTCAAAACTAGGACCTCTTCTTTCCGTTTTGCTCACCAATTAATCGGTACAGTGGTAAACCAGTGCTGTATGGTGATGATTCCTTATGAATGGTAACTTGTGACATGAAAACCAACCATATAACCAAGGCAAACTTCCCTGATGACAAGATATGCTGAACTGGAGCAAATAAAATGACCTAATTATCAACTACAGCTCAATGATAATTATTATGATCCACAACAAAGGATCACAGCCAAATAATATTAATAATTTTCTTTGCCCAAGGATTGGTGTACAA